>NC_134878.1:37819866-37868663 GCF_041734735.1 Babylonia areolata
CGTTTCAGCATCAGTTCAAGCAAAACACACACACACACACACACACACACACACAAACAACAACTACAAACAACCAACCAAAAACGTGTTAAACAATACTCAACGAAGAAGAAGCTGCGGTATTAGCAATTGCAGCAGCAGCATCAGTGGTAGCAGCGGCAGCGGTAGTAATTGAGGCAGCAGAAGGAGAAGGAAAAGGAACAACAGCAGCTGCAGTAAACGCCGTTGCAGAAATCGTCACAAAAACAGTTATACAGGTGGAATAAGAAGAGCGACAGCAACTGGGTAGAAGCATTGAGCTGAACAGGACGACTGAGCTGAACAGGACGACTGAGCTGAACAGGACTATTGAGCTGAACAGGACTATTGAGCTGAACAGGACTACTGAGCTGAACAGGACTATTGAGCTGAACAGGACTATTGAGCTGAACAGGACCACCGAGCTCAACACAGCAGCACTATCAGTAGCCACAGAGGCAGCTAGTACTGGAAATACTGGTTGGAAGAATCAGTACTCGCAAAACGTTAATATCATCAGCACTAGTGATTTCAGTATTTGCAACAGTAGTATGAACAGCAGTAGCAATGCTAACAGCAGTGGCAACAATGCAAAGCAAACAAAACAATACACCATTGCAGATATTTGAAACAACTGAATAAAACATATCATAAATATTCAACGTCAGCTGTGTCAACAACACTCACAAACTTTCATGTCAAACGAAAGATAGAAATGTAAACGTACACCCTAAAATAAATGTTATATAGTCTTAGCAATAGTAGCAGAAGCAGCAGCTGCTGCGGTAGAATGTCCATGACAGCAGCTTGTAGCGGCAGTGTTAGGAGCACTAGTATTGATATTGCAGCAGTTGTAGCTGCAGCTGTCAGTCTCACAGTTATTTTCAGCACAAGCAGAACGTAGAGATGTTTGCCGTCTTGACAGCTTGCTGTTGAAGACGGTTCTCTCTCTCTCTCTCTCTCTCTCTGTTATTTTTCTTTTCCGCTTTTTTTTATCACTTCAGCGTGTTGCTTTTGTTTTCTTGCTTTTTTTCAGTTGTTGTGCGCTTTTTTTTTCTCTTTTTTTGTGTTTGTTTGTCTTCCTGATTGAATTTCTTTCTTTATCTTTTTTGCGTAGTTTCTTTTTTCTTCTTCTTTTCCTTCTTCGTCTATTTTTTGTGTTTTGTATCTTTTTGACAATTTCTGTATACATTACAAAATCAATCGATAAGAATAATATTAAAAGATAACAGAGAGAAAGTAAGGGGAAGAGAGTCAGTGAGCAGGAGGGTGTGGTTGTAAAGAAAGAAAGAAAGACAGGGGGGAAAAAAGCACACACACACACAAAAAAAAAACGAAGTAAAGAAAACAGAAGAAGAAAATACCTGAGAAGGAAAAGAAATCAATTTGAGAAACGTGGACAGGAAAGAAAAGTATGCCATCACACGGGGCTGTCTCCAACGGTGGAAGGATAGAGGAGGGTGTGCAACGAAAGAAACAGGGAGATGGAGCGGGTGAATGAAGGATGCAGGGGGTGACCGGTCGGGGATGGAGGAAAGAATGCGACTGCGAAAATTTTTAGTCAGATTAGGCCAAGGCCTCTAACTGAAGGAGGCAAACATAAGCTACTTCAATCACACAAGGAAATACTGAGATAAAACATCAAGTTATAGATAATAATAATTGTTTTCGGGAAACTTTCACATTTCTTTTGTAGACCACGGTAGTCTAAGTTGCAACCAAACGTAATCGTTGAAGAGCTTTTTAAATGTAGAACGCCAGATTATTTAGTACAATTTCGTTTCTAGAGGATTACGAAAAGATTTAGGCTGAATATATTTCATCCTCAAGTCATGAAGAACAGGACAGCCAAGCATAAAATGAATTTCATCTTCCTCACTGTCATGGCATAACCGACATAACATTTTATCGACTCTTCTATCATTAAATCTAGAGCGGTGATTTGCAATGTCTGAGACACCAAATCTTAGTTTTGTCAACGCACATTTGATATATCTGTTCATTACAATTTCAATGTAGGGTTCAACATGATGAGTTAACTTAAACATCCTGTATTCAGCAAATCTGCTACTGTTCTGAATATGATTATGCCAGTCCTGTCATCTACAGTCAATAATTCTTTGTTTAAAGCCGTTTATAAATCCTGTTATATTTTCAACACCCTGGTTATCCCAGACATATGAAAATCCATAAGAACACAGACATGTTCGTATGCTTGTAACCCAAGTTCTCTTTCCACTACAGTCTAAATTATACAGTGTTTTATATGCTTTATATGGTCGTCTATGATTTCCCATTTTTGTTAATTTCAGCAAATAACTAATACATTTCACATAGGAATTCAAGTATATAGGGTATATGCCGAGTTCCCCATAAATTAAATCATTCGGTGTCCGACTGTCAACATTCAAAAAACGTTTCATAGCAAACAAATGTAAACTTTCAATGTCCCTACTGATTTCGAACGCCCATATTTCAGCACCATACTGTAAAATAGATTGTACCTGTGAATCAAACAGTTTCACAATTATAGAGAATGAGCTGCAATCTAGTCGATACATGACACGTAGTATATTCAAAACAGCTCTTTTAGCTCTGTTTACCAAATCTCCACAGGCAAAGGTGAAACTGAGTCTAGCTGAAAAGAAAATCCCAAGATATTTATACATGTTTACAACTTTTACTGTTTCATTTCCATACGTCCATTGTTCATGTCTCGACAGATACCCACCTTTACGAAAAACAATTATATCTGGGGGGGGGGGGGGGGGGGGGGGGTTCCATATCTACTTTTAACTCTAATCTCATAGCGGTTTCATACAGACTATTCAACTGTCTTTGCAGACCTATTACTGATATTGATTGTAAAATAATATCATCAGCAAATAATAACATAAACAATTCAACAAAATCAAAAGGCAATCCATGTCGGCCATTTTCAATAATTTCTAATGCAAGTTCATTGACAAAGAGTGAGAATAATACTGGACTATACACATCACCTTGTTTTACCCCTCTTGTACAATTTATAAAATCAGATAGTTTTGCTCCACTTCTTATCCTCGCTTTTACTTCACTATACATAGTTTTAATACGTTTATATAACTTACCCTTTATTACATTTTTTAACAACACAGGCAAGAACAGCTTCCTTGAAATTGAGTCAAATGCCTTTTCAAAATCCACAAACGCTGCGTATAACTTTTGATTATGAGCAAATTGTTTCTGAACAGCAGCTGATAAAGTAAATATATGGTCTATTGTACAGTAATCTTTCTTAAAACCAGCCTGAACAGTTAAGGATGATATTGGCATTGCAACAGACTTGATTGATGTAGATGTTGATTTAGCACTAAACAAGTTCAATCAAATAGTTAAAGACCAGGCACAGAAAAACCCCAGTCTTGATGGAACACGAAGCAAAGCCTATCCCGGCAAATGTCACCCACCCATTTTGGAAGAGGCGGGTGTTCCAGACAGTCGTCACCAGCATTCCCGGAGTGGATAAGAGAGGAACACAGTCAGACACCCAAAGGAAGACCCTGGCCATGGAGTACATCTGTAACCAGTACCCCCAGGAAGACTGGGCCCATGTCTTTACAGATGGCTCCGCCACAGAAGCAACGAGGGATGGTGGAGCTGGAATCTTCCTCCGATACAAAGACGGAGATGAAGAAATTGCAGTCCCAACAGGAAAATACTCCACCAACTTCCGAGCTGAGCGAGAAGCCCTCTGTGAGGCAGCCACAACAGTCGCGCAGAACTCCACAAGAACGACAGGGCAGGTGGTGGTGTTCTCAGACGCTCTCTCCGTGCTCCAAGCCCACAAGAACTCCCGCTGCAAAGAACAGAACCATCTCACTTCAGCCCTTGTTGCCCTGAGTGCCAGAGTGGAGAAAGTGGTGATACAATGGGTACCAGCACACTGTGGCATCAGAGGCAACAAAAAAGCGGACATTCTGGCAAAAGACGGTGCACAGAAGGAGCAGGCCAACAAACTGGTGGCATACAATGAAATCAAGACAATCATCAAGGCACAGCAAGGAATAAAGTGGCGCCTCCAGCACCCCGAATATAACCCAGAAGACAGATACCATTTGCTGGAACGATGGGAACAGGTCAAGATCTTCCACCTGAGGACTGGACACAACCGCCTGCTCCACCACATGCACACAAAATTTGGCATTGGACAGAGTGGAGAGTGCCCTTGTGGTGAGGGACCAATGACAACCGACCACATCCTTCAAGACTGTACGACGCATGCAGCATCCAGGAGGAAGTACTGGCCAACACCGACAGCAATGGAAGCCAAGCTGTACGGCACCCTGGAGAAGCTGCGACTGACAGCAGCCTTCATCGAAGACACCGGGCTGGTCATCTAACGGGAGGCGAACGAGGTAGAAGAACAACTTCAACAGCAGGTGAAAATATTTGGGATGGGGTGGGGTGGGGTGGGTAAGGCAGAAGAAAGGATGGGGTGGGGTGGTAAGGCAGGAGAAAGGATGGGGTGGGGTGGGTAAGGCAGAAGAAAGGATGGGGTGGGGTGGTAAGGCAGGAGAAAGGATAGGGTGGGGTGGGTGAGGCAGGGGAAAGGATGGGGTGGGGTGGTAAGGCAGGAGAAAGGATGGGGTGGGGTGGTAAGGCAGAAGAAAGGATGGGGTGGGGTGGTAAGGCAGGAGAAAGGATGGGGTGGGGTGGTAAGGCAGGAGAAAGGATGGGGTGGGGTGGTAGGGCAGGAGAAAGGATGGGGTAGGCAGGGGAAAGGATGGGGTGGGGTGGTAAGGCAGGAGAAAGGATGGGGTGGGGTGGTAAGGCAGGGGAAAGGATGGGGTGGGGTGGTAAGGCAGGGGAAAGGATGGGGTGGGGTGGTAAGGCAGGAGAAAGGATGGGGTGGGGTGGTAAGGCAGGGGAAAGGATGGGGTGGGGTGGTAAGGCAGGGGAAAGGATGGGGTGGGGTGGTAAGGCAGGAGAAAGGATGGGGTGGGGTGGTAAGGCAGGGGAAAGGATGGGGTGGGGTGGTAAGGCAGGGGAAAGGATGGGGTGGGGTGGTAAGGCAGGGGAAAGGGTGGGGTGGGGTGGTAAGGCAGGAGAAAGGATGGGGTGGGGTGGTAAGGCAGGAGAAAGGATGGGGTGGGGTGGGGTGGTAAGGCAGGAGAAAGGATGGGGTGGGGTGGTAAGGCAGGAGAAAGGATGGGGTGGGGTGGTAAGGCTGGAGAAAGGATGGGGTGGGGTGGTAAGGCAGGAGAAAGGATGGGGTGGGGTGGTAAGGCAGGAGAAAGGATGGGGTGGGGTGGTAAGGCAGGAGAAAGGATGGGGTGGGGTGGTAAGGCAGGAGAAAGGATGGGGTGGGGTGGTAAGGCAGGAGAAAGGATGGGGTGGGGTGGTAAGGCTGGAGAAAGGATGGGGTGGGGTGGTAAGGCAGGAGAAAGGATGGGGTGGGGTGGTAAGGCTGGAGAAAGGATGGGGTGGGGTGGTAAGGCTGGAGAAAGGATGGGGTGGGGTGGTAAGGCAGGAGAAAGGATGGGGTGGGGTGGTAAGGCAGGAGAAAGGATGGGGTGGGGTGGTAAGGCTGGAGAAAGGATGGGGTGGGGTGGTAAGGCAGGAGAAAGGATGGGGTGGGGTGGTAAGGCTGGAGAAAGGATGGGGTGGGGTGGTAAGGCTGGAGAAAGGATGGGGTGGGGTGGTAAGGCTGGAGAAAGGATGGGGTGGGGTGGTAAGGCAGGAGAAAGGATGGGGTGGGGGTGGTAAGGCAGGAGAAAGGATGGGGTGGGGTGGTAAGGCTGGAGAAAGGATGGGGTGGGGTGGTAAGGCTGGAGAAAGGATGGGGTGGGGTGGTAAGGCAGGAGAAAGGATGGGGTGGCGTGGGTAAGGCAGGGGAAAGCGGATGAGGACATGATGGTGGTAAGGAGGAAGATGCGATGTACGGGGAAATGTGAAGGAGGACAGAAGCCCAAGTTGTGAAGATGTTTGGAAAATAGGGAGGGGAAAAGTGGAAAAAGAAGAAAGGTTATGGAAGAAAGAAAGAAAGAAAGAAAAAAAAGAAGGAAAGAAACACATGTCACAAAAAGACAGATGGGAAGAAAGAGCAAAAGAAAGTGAGTGAGGTGAAGATGTGTGAATCAAAGAAAAAAAAGGGAGAAGAAAAATCGACAAAGGAAGAAAGGGGGAAACAATGTTGGGAGAGAGAGAGAGAGGGAGAGAAAGACAGACAGACAGACAGAGAAATATGCGGATGTGAATGTTTTATTTATATATAGGCCATTGCCCCTCAAAGGGGTGCAATATACAAATAACCACACAATTTGCAGGTGATTATGAAGTTGTAACAGATAGGAAATACGATACTTTGTACAAGTGAATTGACAAAATCCCTTCGACGATTTCTTTTTCAGATGCCAGACTTTAAGCAAAACTGATAGGATATAGATATCTTTAGAATGTAGGTTGAATATAAAGCATTCTCAAACTAGCTGAAGCAGAACAAACATAGAACAAATGTAGCTTGTTTTCACTCCCATTTCTGCACAAAAAGCAGAAAAAGCAGAATGTTTCTTGAAAAGACAGTGATGCTGAGAACTATCTTAAATGCCAAAAACGAAACATTGTCACAATAAATTTCAAGTGTTTGTCTAAGTTCATTCGCAAGTAGACCTTACATCATGCACAAAACAAGATATCTTATATATGCAAAACCTATCTCTATTTTTGATATAGGTTATTCAACATCTTGCATACCTTGATCTTCCCATACAAATTCAAAACCACACCGATACAATTTACAACGAACCTTTGAAACCCAACTTCTTTCATCGTTTGCATCCAAATCAGTAAACATTCAATAAGCTTTCCGTGGTAATCTGCAACCATCTATTCATGTTGATTTAAACCAGTAACGTATAGAACTTGGTACACAGTTGATATCAGTTTGATATTTGGTATTTTTTTCCATAAACAACTGAGGTGTTTTGGTGTTGTCTGTTCAACCCATAACATTTTTTCGGTAAAAAAAAAGAACTTTCTCACAGTGACTTGCAGCATCGTCCAACCTCCAAAGTTCGGCCCCACACTGTACAGTTGGCTGAGCCTGAGAATCAAAATGATTTTAGAAACGCTCATAGCCAAGTTATTGTTTTCAAAGAACGTAATTACATAATGCATAGCGCAGCATTCTTTGCTTTACTTGTCAGGTCAACATTATGCTGATGTTAAACTAAGTTCCACTTTTCTCTGCTGCGTAGTAATCACCCTTCCAAAAACATATTACTTTTGTTTAAATTTACCTTCAAATCAAAAGAAGAGGCTGTGTTTCTAACCAAACCTTTTTCAGATAACAGCGATACGTCATCAGAGCGCCGTGTTTTCCAGTTTGAATAACTTCAATACAGACTTCGTTAAAAAAAAAAAAAAAGAAAAAAAAAGAAGGTGCAAACAAGAAAGGACTATATACATCACCTGCTTCAAGCCATACGTGCACCTTAATTGAAGGGCATGATGGGTGCAAGGAGGACACTTGGATCCACTTTTCATCGTAACTTTCACGTTACAATACATGCTCTTCATATAATGGCATAGCTTACTATTTATTTCGTTTTTCAGTAGGATAGACCAAAGAATTCTTCTATTTAAAGAATTACAGAATGTGTGTGTGTGTGTGTGTGTGTGTGTGTGCGCGCGCGCGCGCGCGCGCGCTCGCCCGCGTGTGTGTGTTTGTATGTGTGTGTGTTTGTGTGTGACAGAGAGAGCCGGGAGTTGAGGTGAATGGACATAAGCTCCTCTGACAAGCTCCCCCGCCCCCTCTCCCCGCCCCCCTTTCCCTATCCTCACCCCAATCCCCGAACTGGTTAGCTCCGCGCAGCAGATGGTAGGGAAAAGAAAAGAAGAGAGAGAGAGAGAGCAACAAAAACAAAATCAAAGTACGAAAAAAAAATGTTCTCGGTAAAAGAACTGCAGCCAACAAACACGTTTTAGCTTCTTTTAGATGGACAGCAAAACAGAAAGACACAAAGCATAACAAAACCAGTCCCTGCTCCTGTCCCTCTGCATGTGATCACCAAAGGGAAGTAAAACTGTAGGAGTTTGAGGAAATGAGGGAAGATGGGGGGGCGCAGAGGGGAGGGGTTGGGGACTGGGGGTGAGTTGAGGCGGTGAGAGAGAGAGAGAGAGAAGGTGAACGAAAACAAAGCCGTTCAAAACAAGTTGTAGATGGCGGTAATGGATAGAACCTAACACCAACTTTGTCGGGTCGTTTTGGTCCGGACACCGACTGGGCAGAAAAATACAATTTGTAGGTTTCCGAGTTCAGCTAACTGATTCGCGTGCATGCGCGCGCGCGTGTGTATGTGTGTGAGTGTGTGTGTGTGTGTGTGTAATGAGAATATTGGGTGACTTTTGGTTCCGGAGGTTTGCGTTGACATCATGTAAAATATATATAATGATATTTCAAAGAAATAAGGTGAAGCTACTACGGTGACATAGAATGAACTAGAACAAAGGTAAAATCAAGGAAACGAACGAGAACAGTAAACATAAAGTGAAATAAATTGAAATGCCGTAAAATGAAAAAAAAAGGAAAAAAGAAATCTGAAAATAAAATAAAAGATAAAAGATAAAATCGAATTAATGAGGAAATAACTCTAACAATAAAATAAAACAGCGTGACATTCATGAAAATATTCAAAGAAATACAGAAAAAGATAAGGTGAAAATAATAATAATAATAATAATAATAATAATAATGGTACTTATATAGCGCTAAATCTTGTGCATAAACAAATCAAAGCGCTTTCGCACCAGTCATTCTCACGCAAGCATAACTCTAAAACTGAAAAAAACTAAAAAGACAAGGAAGAGGCAGGGAAGGGAGGCTACTTTGGGAAGAGGTGGGTTTTAAGGCCAGACTTGAAAGAGCTGAGTGTGGAGACTTGACGAAGCGAAAGAGGAAGTTCATTCCAATTGCAAGGTCCAGAGACAGAGAAAGAACGGTGGCCAACAGTCGAGAGTTTGAATCTGGGTATATGTAAGTGGAGTGGATCCGAAGCTGATCGTAGTGTGCGAGATGGAGTGTAGAGGTGAAGGCAGCCACAGAGATAGGAAGGGGCTGATTTGTGAATACATTTGTAGCATAGAGTGCTGATCTTGTACTTTATTCGGTGTGAGACAGGGAGCCAGTGGAAATGTTGCAAAAGAGGAGTGGTGTGCTCAGATCTTTTCTTTCTGAGGACGAGTCGGGCAGCAGAATTTTGTATGCGCTGAAGGGACTGAATGGATGAAGCAGGCAAACCAGACAATAGAGAGTTACAGTAGTCAAGGCGAGAGAGAATGAGAGAAACGACAAGTCTAGATGTTGCGTCAGTGGACAGATATTTCTGGATGGAACTGATGCGCCGCAGTTGACAGTAGCAGGATTGACATGTCTGATTGATAAATGTTTGCATGGACAGTGTGTTGTCAAGGACAACGCCGAGGTTCCTGACTGAAGTGGACAGAGGGATGGATGTACTGCCAAGTTTGATTGTATTAGTTGTAATGGAAGAGAGTTTTTGTTTAGTTCCTATGATCATTGCTTCAGTTTTGTCCGCGTTCAATTGTAACTTATTTAGAGTCATCCAATTTTGAATATCCAGGAAGCAGTTAGATGTTTCTTGCAAGAGCGACAACAGTTTTTCAGGTGTATCACTCTTCTGGAGTTGAGTGTCATCAGCATAAGAATGATGACTGACATTATGGCGGTTGATAATTTCAGCGAGAGGAGCAGTGTACAGTGTGAAGAGCACTGGGCCTAAAACAGATCCCTGTGGGACTCCATGTTCAATTTTAACGGGTTCAGACTGGAAATTATCAACAATGACAGACTGGAATCGATCAGTGAGATAAGATTTGAGCCAGTTTAGAACAGTGCCGTTGATACCAAATGTAAAATGAAGACGGGAAAGAAGGATTGAATGGTCTATCGTGTCAAAGGCGGCTGACAAGTCGAGAAGAGTGAGAAGGGAGATCTGTCCTGAGTCGGACGCTAGAAGTAGGTTATTCAGGATGTGGAGGAGAGTGGTTTCGGTGCTGTGGTCAGCACGATAGGCAGACTGAAATGGGTGGATGAGATTGTTGAAACAAAGGTGATTGTTGAGCTGCTTCAGGACGGCTTTTTCAAGGAGTTTGGACAGGAATGGAAGATTAGAAACTGGTCGATAGTTTTTCAAAATGTTTGCGTCAAGGTTGGATTTCTTCAGAAGGGGCCGGACTATTGCAGTTTTGAAAGTGGATGGAAACGTTCCAGTGAGAAGGGATGAGTTGAAAATGTTGGTGATTGTGGGGAGAAGCTGTGAGACACACTGAGAAAAAACAGAGGCTGGTATAGGATTGAGCTCACAGGATTTTATTGTCATTTCTTTGAGGATTTCATGGACATCTGTTTCAGTTAATGGATTAAAGGAATGGAGAGGAGTGCCGTTGAATTGAGGATCAGGATGAGTAGGTTGGAAAGGCATTTGGTCTAAGATGGTACGAATATTCTGGACTTTGTCAAAAAAGAAAGAGGAGAAGACATTGGGGAGTTTAGATAAAGTGTAGGCAGAAGGAAGAGGAGTCTTTTTTGCAGTGCCGAGAAGATTTGACATGATAGTGTAAAGAGATTTGGTGGATGTGGCATCAAGAACTTGAGAAGAAAAGAAGTTTGTCTTCGCTGATGAGATCATATGTTTGACTTTATTTATTTGTTTTCGGAAGATTTGATTGTGGACTTTCAGTTTTGTTGATCGCCATCGCCGTTCCAATTGACGACGTTTGCGTTTTGCAAGTCGAATGTCTTGTGTGTACCACGGGGCGGAAGGTCTATCAGGGAGCATGCGGGTAGTGGGGGGTGCATGTTCATCCAGCAGTTGAGAGAGGACAGAGTTGTAGTGTGTAGAGACATTGGTGTGGGAAGAAATTTTGGAAAGGCGTTCAGCAGCTTGAGAAGAAAAAGTGTTTATGTTGATGGATTTCAGGTTGCGACGAGTAACGGATTTTTTGGTTCTGGTAGGTTTTGAAATATTAAGCAAGAATAATACAGCAGAATGGTTGGAAGAGAGTTCGTCAGTTACAGTCACTGACGCAATCATAGCATCGGAGTCACGTGTGATGAGCCAGTCCAACGTATGGCCAGATCTGTGTGTTGGTTCTGTAACGAGCTGAGAGAGAGAATGATTGGACAGAGATAGACATAGGCGTTTGACATCAGAGGAAGTTTGGTTGTTGAAATGAAAATTGAAGTCTCCGAGGATGATAAGTTTGCCAGAACGAAGGTTGTAGTAATCAAGTAATGTTCGGAACTCATCGTGAAACAGAGAAGACGTTAGGTTATTTTTACGACTAGGAGGAGGACGATAGAGACAACAGAAGATGATTGAGTGACCGGGAACATTGAGAGTGACTTCGAGCATTTCAAAAGTGTTATGTGGAAAGGCATGGTTATGGGAGAAGGAAAGGGAAGACTCCAAGATATTTCTATAGATGATGGCGATGCCACCTCCATGAGACAGTCGAGGAAGTGACTTGGTTTTGTATCCAGGGGGGGTCAGTTGTTTAATTTTGGGTTCGTGACCTTGTAATTTCAACCAGGTTTCAGTGAGAAATACGATATCAAAATTATTTTCAAAAATATAATCAGAAATATAGTCAGTCTTTTGATCAGGGCAGACAGATTGAGCATTGAACAGGCAGGCATGAAAGAGATCAGGGGCAGGCTGAGAGAAATTTAATGGTGAAGCAGGTGAGTCAGACAGACAGGCAACGGAAGGAGACGATGGTGACTGAGCAGTGGAGGACAGTGGGAAGGCAGAGAAAGGTCCGGGAGTTGAGACAGGTATGGAAGGGGTAGAAAGCAGACCAGGGCCAATCACGGGAGATACACCACATTTTGGAACAGTGTCAGAAAGGACAGTGTCACGGGAAGTAAAGGAGTCAGCTTGAACATGAGTGTTGAGGTTGTCGTTGACAGTCACAGCAACAGCAGGGCTGACATCGGAGACAGGACGATCAGTGCTGGGGACAGAGATCCACAAACGGCGAAGTCTGCCCGCTCTGGTTCCTCTTTTTGTCTTTGCTCTGCCGATGCCCAGGCTGATTATGCGCTGCGTCGTGTCATCGTGTCGTCGGAATTGTTTTTGCCATGATATATTTGACGGCAACGCTTTGATGAAATTGACGTTTTCCATGGTGACAGTTGTAGTGCGAGAGCAGAGGTCGGACGGTAAGAGAGGGCAGGGCACGTGAAAAACGGAAAGTATAGTTGACAGGACGAAGGCGGTCGCTGATGCGATAACGAGGGTACGGTGAGTTGCATTCATTGAAGTAAATTTGAAAATTGAAACACTGTTATTATAAAATTGTTCTAAAAAGCAAATAAAAATGATAAAACTGTTCCGACCTTAGATGTCCTGGAAATACGACGCACACACACATACAAAAAATGTCCAGATTAAAGCAGGGAAAGCACAGATTAAACACAAAAAAGGCAGAGGCCAACACAGTGCAGCCAGTGGGCGCAAGGGCAGGTTACTCAAAACAAAATAGCCATCTTGTACACACTAATACACAGTGCATATCCAATGTCCATATACCAAAACAATACTCTGTACAAAATAATAATAATAATAATAATTTTTTTTTTTTTAAGTTTACAAAACGAAAATTCTTGCCAAATGTATAAAGTCCCGGAAAACAACCCTGTAGAAGCATCCATAATACCCCCAAACATCCGTCAAATGCCGAAACAATGAAAAACGTTTATATCCTGTAAAATGCTTACATATACCGGCCAAAATACACAAGCACCAAAGCACAAAATGTATCTCAAATATCCGCCAAGCGCGCAAGCAACTGAACATTATTCCATAAAAATGTCTAAAATATGCATTATACTGAATTACACAAAGACCTAAACAACCACGATGTAAATTTCCCCTGACACCCCGTTTCATACACAAACATAGGGTCAGTACCGTGTGCAAATATCTCACCGGATTTCACAAAACCATCATTCGCTGTCATTCCAAAGCAGCACAAAAGAAAAAAAAAAAAGAAAAAAAAAAAAAGTGATAGAATGAGTGAATAAGATATATATGTGAATACCAAAAACAAACAAATAAACAAACCTGCAACACCACGCTGTAAAACAAAATTTCAAATTGTTACTACGTAAATAAAATACTAAAACACTCATTTTGAAGAAGAAGAAAAAAGAATAAGAAATTTTCAAAAACGCCCACCAGATAAAATCCACAATTCACAAACGCCGTAACACAAACATCGCCCCCAATCTGCAGATGTTCCATGGCTGGGAACCTAGATCATGAGTACTAAAAAAAAAATAAAAAAAGGGGTTGGGGGGCTGGGAGGGTAAGTCCCACAGAGCCTGGGAAGCAAAAAGGTTGTATAAAAAACGCAAAGTGACCCCGGTGAACTGCTCCGTTCCGACTTGTGTTTTGCATCCATTGTGTCCTGGGGGGACGAACAATGACCAGAGGCCTGCCGATAATTCCTTGAAGGTCAAAGGCAACGGAGGATGGAGAAGGAAAGGGGAAGGATGGGGAAGAGGGTGGTGAAAAGGAAGGAAGAAGTGAGTGGAGGTGTCGGAGAAAGAACGGGGGTGGGGGTGGGGGCAGGGGGGGGGGGGCGTGAGGGGTTAGGGGAGACGATTTGGGGGCGAAGAGAAACAGAGACCTGCCGCCCATCCCTCTCTCTCTCTCTCTGTATGTGAGGGCACTTTTTATTTCATACGTCCAACAAAAACAACAACGAGAAAGATTTCCGGTCGACAGCAATCGATTGACAGATGACACCTGCAATAGGCGTGAGAAAGGGCGACAACTGCCCACCGAACTATTATTTTTCTCTCATTGAACATTTTACCTCAGGTCACACAGGCCGCTGCATCGTTGGGGTCATCAGAGAACGAGGCAAACGATCGCCCAAAGTGAAAAAGTAAAGAAAGAAAACAAAAAAGCGAGGTCCCCCTCTAAAAAACATGGAGAAATTGGGGGAGGGGGGAAGAGGAAGGTGTCAAACAACAAAGGCGATCAGTGGATGGCTTCTCTAACGGCCCGTTGACCAGCGAAGGAGATCCGGTCCTTTCTGAATGCATGCCAAGAAAAAACACAGCGCAAAATGCCAGGTGGAGGGCACACAGTGGGGACGGAAGTGTGGGGAGCCTGGGGGAAGGGGGCGGGGAAGGTAGTCAGAAAGGGGGGTTATTTTTTAGGTTGTCACGGGTTTCTTGGAGGACGGTGAGAGGGGGTGGAGGGGGACTCAACATCTTCATCTTTACGGGTGGGAATATGAGGGTGGGGTGGGAAATCGAAAGAGGAGGCGGAGAGAGAAGCAGGAGAAAGAAAAAAAAAGGGGTGGGGTTGGAGGAAATCGCGGAAATGTTTAAAATGAACAAAAAACGAAATATTGAATTGCTTTGTTTCTCTTGAGAGAGAGAGAGAGAGAGAGAGAGAGAGAGATTGAACTAATATACTTTGGCTACAATACATGTAGCAGGTGAACACGAAAAACGGCGCGCGGGCAGTCATAATGTGGATGAGACAAATTTGAGGTTTAAAAATATTTTCGTATATGCTTTTAACACACACACACACACACACACATACACACACACACACACACACACACACACACACACACATATATATATATATATATATATATATATATATATATATATCCACTGGACCTTGAAAATTGATCTGGGTACTATTCTTTCGAGTGAATCATTGATCTGAGTTCCCCTGTGTGTGAATGCCAGCGCAAGCAAAATAACCTTACGACAACAGGAGTTGTCTGTGTCAAAATTATGTACCTATGTTGATAAATAAAACACGTACACACGCAGAAAGAGAACAAAAAGTAGCAGGGGGTTAAACATACCTGATATAAGAAAGTATATCAAAGCATTAAAACTTATTTGGATAAGAAAGTTTAAAACGACAAAACACAAATGGAAAAATATCGCGACAGAAATGTTCGCTTTTCTCATGAAATAGAAAAATATGGACCTGTATATGTTGTGTGTAAAATCAACTGTACTTTATTTTTGAAACACACTTTTATGGCGGATAAAGAATTTTGTTTGTCAGTGGAAATTCCAAATCAGATATAGATCTTGAAGCAGAACCAATTTCATACAATGATAGATTCAAAACTGGAAACAGTACCATAAATTATAGAAGCTGGATTTACAAGTTTTTGAATGACAATGGAAGTTTTCTTTCCCAAAATGATTTCAGCAGAAAATATGATATAAATGTATATTTTTTGGCTTATAGCGGTTGCATGAGAGCAATCAAGAAGTACATACGACAGGTAGAACTGAACATATCAACAAGAAAGAACATATTATTTGACACACCTGGAGCATTGCAAGCAATATAATCCGTATCCAAAGGATCAAGGAGTTACTATGATGTTTTGTTATTGGAGGATACACTCCCGAATTCTTGTCACAAGTGGTCTGCGAAACGTGGAGGGAATATAGTTTGGGCAAACGTTTCTAGAAGAAATGCATGAAATGAAGAGATAAAGTTAAAGTGGCTACAATTTCGCATAGTACACAGAATTGTAGGACCATATGTAGTCTTGAAAGAAATGGAACAGCAAATAATGATAACTGTGACTTTTGTTTTGAAGTTAGATATAGTATCGAGCATAATTTCTGTGATGTCAACATTCTGCACATTTTTGGTTAAGCTTTGAACAACTATTAAAAACAAATGTACAGAGTGTACAATTTTGAAATTCAGTGAACATATGATATGTTTTGGTTTCCATGCTGATATAACTGTTGACTAAGGTTTTCATTTGTAAATATTGTTGTGCAATACCCTATTGTCTTAACATGTGTAGGGGGGAGGGAAATGGAGGTGTGTGTGGGGGGGGGGGGGGGGGGGGGGGGGGGGGGGGGGGGGGGGGGGGGCGGGGAGTAGTCTATCGTCGGCTATTGGGAATTCTTCTTTGAGTAGTTTTAATCTCTTTTTAAGTTGTGCACGATAATTCCATGTTGGTGTTTACAACGAGCCTGTGATTGCACAGCTTAACTTCCATGTGGATTAATAAAGTGTTTTTGATTTGATATGATTTGATTTGCGAATCCTCCTAGGAAAGATATATATATATATAAACGTAAATTCGAAAAATGCTCTCCAAATTTTCACTCGTTTGAAAAGTACTTTGTCCCGAGATATAAAATTGAAGAATACAATTCTATGATCGCATGTGAAACGTACAGTTTTAAGGGAAAAAATTGGTTAGTACACTTACCTCTACTTGGAAACAACATATAATAATATAGTTTGAAAAATAAGAGATGCTCTGATTATATACCATAAATCTTTAGATATACACACATGTACATTGTATAATAATAATAATAATAATGGATACTTATATAGCACACTATCCAGAAATCTGCTCTAGGTGCTTTACAAAAACGCTTTTGATAACATAAAACATTATATCTATGTTACATACACACACCAAAATGTGACCACACACACACACACACACGCACGCACGCACGCACGCACGCGCACACACACGCACGCACGCACGCACACACACACACTGCATACATACATTTTAACATACATGTGTATCCAACAGCTACCCTAACACATACGCACACATAGGCAGGCACAAACTTACATAAACACACGCACACACAATACACATTCATATACATGCATGTAGTTGTGGACCTGCCACAATTGAACTTATTGCTGAGGGAAAAGGTGAGTTTTGAGACGAGATTTAAAAGATGCGAGGGAATCAGAATGACGGAGGTTATCAGGGAGCTTGTTCCACGTCTTTGGCGTGTATGTAATAACAACACATGGTTCTGCTGCTTAAAGAATATTTCATTGTCCATTTGTAGATACATAAGTTCAGTGTTTGACATGTACAAAGTTAAAGAGATTCGATGTTTGACATGCATGGAGGTGCAGCACAGGCGGAGTGAGTGAGAAATATGCACATTGACATATGTGAAACTGATAAAATTTCAGTGAACGGGTGTTCCTCCTTAAATTGGATAACGTATTCATTCAAAGAGTATTTTCCACTTTTTTTCCTTTTCTCCCCTTTTCTTTCATTCGCATGTTATGCATTTCTAAAGTCCAGTTTATTGCGTGTGTTTTTTTAATTGTCATATGTGTGTGCTTATGCAATCATTCAAGTGTCGTCAGAAAAAAATCCATGACAAATACACGTCATATTTTACGTGCTTCAAAAACGCTTTGAAACGGATTGGGTAGAACATTATGTTGGTAACCAGGGCAAACGTTATCAACTGCCTTTTATGTCGCGTTCTTTGAGATGATGGGAACAGACATGCACACAGTTATATCCGGGGGGAAAAAATCACCGTTGAGTGAATGAAGCGGTACTTTCCCGTGACGTGACTGCTCGACGATGCACGAGTGACACTGACATATTTTATTGTCCGTTTAGTATTAAAGCCCTACGTCGCTGGCGGCAGCAAAAGAAGACATCAGCGGCTTGTATGAATAAACCGTAGAGCACGAAGACTGTCTCCGAAATCTCACAGCAAATATGCAAAAAATGCAAACAGAAATAAACACACTTCAGTAGAACTGTGACAGGCTGGAAGGGTTTTCGAGAAGAGACAATGTACGAATGTATGGTGTATCCCAAATTGATAAGCACGAGAACTATGACTCCTGTGCCAGTGTAATTACCCATACCCTGAACAGTGTAGACGGACCTATAAAATGGACAACGGACGACATTGCGAGAGCACACAGGGTAGGGGAGAGCAGAAACGGTCAACCAAGGCCCATCTTAGTGAAGTTCAGTCGTTGGAGAGATAAGATGGAAGTCATGACGAACCGTGTCTACCGAGACAGGCTGAAAGAAAAAGGTGACCTTACCAGGAAACAGGCCGACATTGCAGCAGAAGCCAGGAAGGAGGGCAAAGTGGCTTTCTTCAAAGGCGGCAGATTGACAGTTGCGCCAAGAAGACCGGATTCCAGAACTTATGCTGAGGTGACAGCTATTGCCGCAGTCAGTCATCCCGACGATGGTGCCAGGACAGCAGGCAGAGAAGCCACGACATCTCTGAACGCCAGGACAGCCGCTGGGGACGCCAAGACAGACGCTGGGGACGCCAGGACAGCCGCTGGGGACGCCAAGACAGACGCTGGGGACGCCAGGACAGCCGCTGGGCACGCCAGGAAAGCCGCTGGGGACGCCACGACCGCTGAGGACGCCAGGACAGCCGCTGGGGACGCCAGGAAAGCCGCTGGGGACGCCACGACCGCTGGGGACGCCAGGACAGCCGCTGGGGACGCCAAGACCGACGCTGGGGACGCCACGACCGCTGGGGACGCCAGGACAGCCGCTGGGGACGCCAGGAAAGCCGCTGGGGACGCCAAGACAGACGCTGGGGACGCCAGGACAGCCGCTGGGGACGCCACGACCGCTGAGGACGCCAGGACAGCCGCTGGGGACGCCAGGACAACAGCCGCTGGGGGCGCCAAGACAGACGCTGGGGACGCCACGACCGCTGGGGACGCCAGGACAGCCGCTGGGGACGCCAAGACAGCCGCTGGGGACGCCACGACCGCTGAGGACGCCAGGACAGCCGCTGGGGATGCCAGGACACCCGCTGGGAACGCCAGGACAGCCGCTGGAGACGCCAGGACCGCTGGGAACGCCAGGACAGCTGCAGGGAACTCCAGGACGGCCAGAGACTCTATGACAGCCGCCGGGTACTCCGAGACGTCCGCCGGGGACACCAGGACAGCCGTTGGAACCAACACGAAATGCAAGCAACCAGATGACTTGTCAGACGCTGAAGGAAAGGCCAAAGAATGCGGAAGAGGTGACGGGGATTCCCCTTTTCATTCAAACCAGGCCAGCCAGCGCAACAGTGCACGTAGTGCACGTAGTCTGCGTGGCAGTGGAGAGACACCACGTGGAGGGCAGAGCAGTGCAGGTCTTCACCGCTACTGGTCCCGCCAGTCCTCGTCTCCAGGGAACAAGAGCCCGGCTAATGATGCAAGACCTAGACGAAGCACACGCTTTGCACGCTAGGACAGACAGGATCATCTTGTCGGTTTGAAATTCCTTGTCTATAATGTTGAAAACTTGTACAGTAAACTTAATGATTCTTACTTTATCGATTACATCTTCATGTTTGATATAGTATGTTTGACTGAAACCTTTGTAGACAAATCCTTCGATTACAGCGGTATTTTTCAAAAATACATAAAATTCGCTGCTCCAGCAAGAAAGATGTCACATCACGGTCGAAATTCAGGTGGCGTTTTGCTGCTCATACGAAAATCTTTATCTGCATTTGTTTCGGCTGTAAATGTTAATTGTGAGAACACAGTGGTTGTCAAAATTAGCAAATCTGTATTTAACTGTGATAAAGTTGTGCTGTTGATTGCATGCTACATTGTGCCAGAAAACGGTCCATTGTATGATTTAATGGACACTAAAGATGGGATAATTAATCTAGAAGAAAATGTACTGCATGCAATACAAAGCAAAGATTTACATATGTTCATCATGGGTGATCTTGATGCTGGAACTGGATCTGAACAATCCAGAATTGAGACCATGATGAATTATACTTCTGAAAATGATGATGAAGAAAATGAGGAGGGTGACATGAGCAGAAAGTCGAAGGACAGCATTATAAATAATTTTTGGACAATCGCTAATGAACCTGTGTTTCATGTTCGATTGCATTATTGTGAATGGTTGTTGTCCTGATGCTTCTAGTGGGGACTTTACATACGTATATCCCCACGGTTCTAGTGTTATAGATTACGTTATTATGTCCAGGGATATGTTTTCTAAAGAGTTTTGCAATTTGAGAGTCAGTGACCGCATTGATTCATGGCACTTGCCTGTAGAACTTCAATGGAACAAAGGAGAGCAAAATGTTGACCGTCCATCGGTGACTGAATCTGTTACCGAGGACCGGTTTGTCTGGTCCGAGGAGCTCTTGCACACCTTCCATAGTGAGCTTAATTCACATGATTTCATTCAAAACATGCAGAAAGCTTTCACAACACTAGACACAGATATCGATGCTTCAATAGATATATTCATGAAAGCGCTGTGCAGTGCAGCAGTCTGCATGTTGAAAACAACAGGTAACAAGAAAAGGTCGAATGACTGGTTCGATGCAGAATGTGCTAAGAAGAAGAGGAAAGTGAGGGGGTTGCTGCGGAAATTTAACCGTTCTAAGAAGACACATAAAGAAAAGAGAATAGCATATGTCACAGAAAGAAAAGAATACAAACTACTGCTAAAGAGGAAAAAAGATGAGTATGATCAAGCAAGATTAGTAAAATTAAAACAATCAATCAATGATCCCAAACTTTTCTGGCAAATAATTCGGTCAGTGAACAGAAAATCTGTAATATACAACAATATTTCTATTGAACAGTGGCACAAACACTTTTTCAGCGTATTTAATGAACTACACCCAGTGCAAGAGTTCGAAGAACAAGAGGCAGAAAATGATGACGGAGCCATGTCAGACCCTTCTGACCTCCCTTTTTTGATACCATCACAAGAGAAGAGGTTCTTGGTAGCATCGGTAAGCTCAAGCCTGGGAAAAGTTCGGGTCCCGACAAGGTAATTGGTGAAATCCTGAGAAATGCAAACACTACTGTCACAGACTTTCTTGTTGTTTATTTCAATAAACTTTTCGATAGTGGTATCTTTCCAAAGGAATGGGCCAAATCGATAATAGTGCCAATTTACAAGAAAGGTGACACAGACCAGCCCAATAATTATCGAGGAATAGCATTAACCAGTGTCGTTAGCAAGGTTTATACTAACATCTTGAACAGAAGACTCTCCAAATGGGCAGAAAGAGAAGGTAAGATACTAGAACAACAAGCAGGTTTTAGAACAGGATACAGCACTGTGGATCATATTTTTACTCTTTAGGCCATAGTTCAAAAGTTTCTGAATAAAAATTGTAAACTGTATGTTGCTTTCATTGACTTTGGGTAGTTATGAGAAATAATGGGGTAAAAGGCGAACTTTACAAGGCCTTAAGGAGTGTTTATGATTCTGTTCTGGCGTGTGTTCGTGATAAAGGCAGATATTCTGCTTACTTCAGTTGTCCAAGAGGAGTGAAGCAAGGTTGTCTCCTCAGCCCTCTGCTGTTTTCTTCTTTTTTTTTTATTAATGAATTGGCAATTGATTTATCAAGGTGTGGGAAACACGGAATACAAATGATGCCTGGGTGTGTAGAAATCTTCCTGTTATTGTTTGCTGATGATGTTATTTTGCTGTCAGATACTGTCATTGGTCATTGGTCTACAAAACCAACTTAACATGCTAAAAAGAGAGGCAGATCGACTGGATCTAACTCTTAATCTAGAAAAGACAAACATAATGATTTTTTAGAAAAGGTGGACATTTAGCTTCTGTGGAAAAGTGGTTGTGGGAAATGAAGAGCTGAAGGTGACAAATTCTTACAAATACCTAGGGATGATTTTCACGACTAAGCTAAGTATTAGTAGTGCTTTATTGGATGTGTGTAGGAAAGGAAGGAAAGGGGTTATGGATATATTAAAAACGCTGAAAAGATTAAATTCAACAGATATTCACTTCTTTTGGAAGCTCTTTGATACACAAATCGAACCGATTTTAACATATGCAGCAGAGGTGTGGGGTATAGAAGACGATGGCAATCACATAGAAAAATTGCACACATTTGCGATCAAAAGATTTTTGAATGTTCCATTACATACATCAAATAAACTTGTGAATGGAGAAACAGGAGGATATCCTTTACATATTAGAACAACAGTAAAATGTATCAGATACTGGATAAAACTGATTAGATTGCCTATGTCAAGATTATGCAGACAGGCCTATGGAATGCTTTTAGTACAACATGAATCAGGTCACTCTAATTGGGTTTCGAATGTGCAAAAGACCTTATGCGAAAACGGCTTTGGTGTTGTTTGGCTTAGCCAAGGTGTTGGATGTGAGCATAGTTTTGTTAATGAATTTAAAGACAGGCTGGTATCTTGTTATATGCAAACCTGGCACTCTGAAATAGAGGCTAGCGACAAATATACATGGTTTCATTCCTTTAAAGATGCTTTCCAAGCAGAAAGATATCTTTTATTTGTTACTGATAAATGGCACAGGACGAACCTTATTCGATTTAGGTTGAAAGTAAGTGGCCTGAAGAATTGTAAGCAATGGTACTTCAATGAAAATTCCTCGAACGATATGATTTGTCCATTTTGTGGAAATGATCCAGAAAATGAAACACATTTTCTATTTCAGTGTACAGCCTTTGCAGACAAACGTAAAAAATGCCTTGCATTAAACGCACTCGAAAACAACCCAAGTGATAAAAACGTTATAAATCTGCTTTCCAGCAACAATGAAACTGTAATTAAAGAAATAGCAAAATTTATTGCAGAAGCGATGAACGTTAGAAAAAAGATAATCGATGAACTGTCGAATTCAAGATGATCCTGTATATGGGTCTTGTGTGTGCGCGTGGTTGCTGCGTGTGTGTGTGTGTGTGTGTGTGTGACCATGGATTGAAAACAATGTGTTTCATTCGTTTCAATTGTCATTCCAATTTTTCACCCCCCCCCCCCCCACCCCCCCGCCGCCTGCCTCCCACCCCATTGTCTAAAGGGCCTTTACGCTGAATGGACAATAATATAGTGTCAGTGTCAGTGTGTCTCTCTCTCTCTCGCCCTCTCTCTCGGGGGTGAGTGAACTGCTGTCTCAGTGGCAAGACACGTAGTAGTATAAGAGATGGGGGTTCTATATACAACTTTTTGGGGCGTATTAGCTTGTGTTAAGGCCCTCAAGCATAAAAAAAATTTAGTCAAAACCTGTGTATGTTGGAGTAATACGACCCTCAAGCATAAAAAAAAATATAGTTAAAACAAGTTATATGTGTATGGAGAGCCAAATCACAAGATAAAAAAAAAAAAAAATATGATGGTTGGATATGTGTATGGAGAGCGAAACGGTCATGGGGGTTCTATATACAACCGACCCCAGCCCAAAACCGCGCAATACCGCCCTCAAGCATAAAAAAAAAAATCTAGTTAAAACCAGTTATAACCAGTTATGTGTATGGAGAGCGAAACGGTCGCCCCGTTCCCCGTGTGTGTGCTGGCAAGCGACCGCACGGCGTGTGTAGTGGGAGTGGTCCCGCGCACAGCCTGCCTCCGCGTATCTTCCCACCCGCGCGCGAAGATTGTGATCACCCTATTAGAGAAAAGATTATATTGTATATATAGAAAAAATAATGCCTTTTCCGCATAACATTTGTGAGTACCCCCCAAGTTAAAACAAATAGAGTATGCGGTCGAGCTTGCATGGGGCTCTATTGTAAAGATCATATTAAATGTCATAGAAAAGGAATGTCACTTCCAGTACTTTGTATAAAATGCAACCTTTATGTACGTACGAAGTATGTTATTTGTTGTAAATGTAAGCATAAAAAAGAGAAGCCTCCTCCCATGGAGAAAAAGATTGATCCTATACCCGATTGTGGAGAACATTCAAGCGACTCTGAGGGTTATATTTCTGATGATGATGATGACGATGATGAAATTGACCCTTTTGAAACTTATTCAAGAGGGTATATTCCACCCTTTGGTGGAGTAATCATTGGATTCAGAGATTGATCAACTTGTAAAAAAAAAATCCTATTAGAGAAAAAAATATAATAGTATATATAGAGAGAAAAATGGTGCAACGGTATTCTGAAAAATATTACCGTGATCTCGCTTCAAGAAAAGAGATTCCTAATCATGAATCTATGAATAAAACTGAGTTGATTAAAGCACTGGGGTTTGATGCTTTGGAGGGGGAGACCAATGCTACGCTTAAAGATATTGCACGAAAGCTCACAATTCGTGGTTTTAGTAAAATGAAAAAAGATGAACTTATTAAAAATATACGTAAACTACAACATAAAGCTGAATCCACGGAGGAGTTTGGTAGTATTATTAAAAATTATAAACTTGCAGCTCTTCCAAATGAAATAGATCCGCTTTCGTTTATGATGAGTAAAGTGGACACTATTCACCAAAGAGCTATTCCACTGACCAAACAAAATATTGTTTTAACGGTGGAGTTTGCTCAAATTAAAAATGATGATACTACTGTAGCTGTATTTCGATCGGAATATCAAAGTATTATTGATGTTGTTGATGATCAAGATATTGAAAAACAAATAAAACAGATTTTGTTAAAAATAGAAAATTTTACAAATGAAGGTTCAGGATGGTTCATTAAAAGAATCTTTAGTTTATGGGTGAATAGAGTTTCTATTACATCTCCAGGATCCTTTATTGAATCACCACAGTGGTTAAAAAATAAAAGAGCTGTGATTAATATTAAAAATAAAGATGATCAATGTATAAGACATTGTTTACGTGCACACAAGTTTCCAGCAAAAGCGAATTCTAATTTAACTTATTCCTATCCTTCTGATGATGGGTTTAATTTTGAAAATATTGACTTTCCTACACCAATAAAACAAATTACAAGGATTGAGACTCAAAATAATATTGCTATTAATGTATACTATTTAAAAAATAAAACGATTGAACGCGCAAGAATATCAAAACAACCCACCAACATGGAGCGTATTAAACTTCTTATTATAGAAAATGAAAATGGTGGACAACATTATACTTATATTAAGAATTTTAACAGACTACTGAGTAATACAAACAAACACAAAGCAGCCATGTACTTTTGTGAGTATTGCTTGACAGGTACAACATCATCAGAACTTTTAGAAGAACATATTAAGCGATGCGCGCAGATCAACCACAAGAACTATTCTCGCGTTGAGATGCCATCGGAGAAGACAAAAATGATCAAATTTACCAATTTTCAAAAACAAATGCAAGTTAGTGATGTGATATATGCTGATTTTGAGGCGATTTGTAAAGAAATAAAAGACGATTCCCATTCGAATAAGACCATCAAAGAAAGCGAACACATCATCTCGTCATACGGGTTTGTGCATGTTAGGTCTGATGGAAGGGCGTACAAACCGCAACTATTTCGTGGTGAGAATGCGGTCAGTCATTTTCTCGATAAACTTCGAATAATATATTATCATACTGTCAAGGAATTGAAAAAACCAGTTCCAATAAAGATGACCAAAAAAGATAACAAATCGTTTGAAAACGAACGAGTTTGTTGGATATGTAGAGGGGAACTACCCGCAAATGATAAAGTAAGAGATCATGACCATATCACAGGGAACTATAGAGGTGCCGCGCATGCATCGTGTAATCTTAAATTGAGAATAAAACCCGACGAATTTGTGTTGTCGATATTATTTCACAACCTCAAAGGTTACGACTCTCACGCGATCATTTCGGAGCTCGCGAACAAAGGTGGTGGTAGAATTACGTGTATCGCGAATAATAAAGAGAAGTACATCACATTCAGTTGGGGAAGGTTGAAGTTTTTAGATAGCTTCACATTCTTGAGTTCGAGTCTCGACCAGCTTGCGAAGAACCTTCCGGATGATAAGAAGTTTTTAACGCGCAAACGTTTCACAGATGAGGAGGAGTTCAAGCTCGTTACGAGAAAAGGAGTCTTTCCGTACGAATATATTACCGATTGGAGTAAATACGAAGATACAAAACTACCAAAGAAAAGTCATTTCTTTAGTAAACTTAACAACACGGATATATCAGAAAGTGACCACAAGCATGCCAAGAATGTGTGGAAGAAGTTTAAATGTAAGAATCTAGGTGATTATAACGATCTGTACTTAGTCACTTGCCGATGTGTTCCAGAATTTTAGAAATACGTGTTTGCGAACTCATAATCTCGATCCTGTTCATTATTACACGCTTCCCGGAATGTCTTGGGATGCTTTACTCAAGAGTACGGGAATAGAACTCGAACTGTTGACGGATATCGAACAATATAACATGATAGAGGCGGGAATACGCAGTGGAATCAGTATGACTGTAAGAAGATACGCGGAGGCTAATAACAAGTATATGAAAGATTACAGGCCTGAAAAAACGGATTCGTATATCATGTATCTCGACGCGAACAACTTGTATGGTTGGGCGATGTTACAAGCTTTACCCACAGGTGGATTTATCTGGGATAACGATGCTAATCTCGAAAAGATTCTAAATCACCCCGACGATGATGAGACGGGATATATTGTGGAGTGTGATATCGAGTACCCTGAGGAATTACACAACGAACATAACGATTATCCCCTAGCTCCTGAGAAAATAGAAATAAAACTCGAAAACCTCTCACCCTATCAACGACGCCTTCGTGAAAAACTCGAGATGCGCGGAAAGGAAACGAGAAAATTAGTTCCGAATCTATGGAATAAGGTTGGTTATGTCGTTCACTATAGAAATCTCAAGCTATACACGCAACTTGGCATGAAAGTAACTAAAATCACAAAAGTGTTAAAGTTTAATCAAAGTCCCTGGATGGCGCCCTATATAATGATGAACACCAAACTGAGACAAGCCGCTACTAACGATGCCGATAAAGATCTGTATAAATTAATGAACAACTCGGTATTTGGTAAAACTATGGAAAATATCAGAATGAGAACGAATATCAAATTATTCAAGTTAGATGAAGAGGACAAGGCACGCAAACTAATAAACAAACCGGCTTATGTCGATCATATGATCATCAACGAGAAACTTCTAGCGATTCACTACAAAAAAAATAAGCTTGTGCTCAATAAACCTATCTATATCGGGATGGCCATTCTCGACCTATCAAAGTATCTCATGTATGATTTGTATTACAACCACTACAAGAAAAAATATGGATGCAGGTTGTTATATACTGATACCGATTCATTCATTCTCCACGTAGAATGCGAGGATTTTATCGCTTGTATGGATGATAATGTACATGATCGCAGTAATTTTCCAAAAGATCATCCATTGTATGATAAATCGATAGAGAAAGTGCCAGGATACATGAAAAGTGAGCTCGGATGTAAACCGATCCGACAATTCTGCGGCTTGCGCTCAAAGATGTATTCGGTTGTAGCGGATGATGGATCAGTTATCAAGAAAGCCAAGGGCATAAAAAAATGTGTGGTGAAGGATGACATTGAACCCGATATGTATAAGGAGTGTATTGATCGATCTGTTCAATTTACTAATTGTATGAGAACGTTCAGATCGTATAAGCACAAGATGTACACGATCAAGCAAATGAAGACATCACTCTCACCGTACGATTCCAAACGCTATTGGCTAGATGATGGTATTACATCTTACGCCTACGGGCACTATGGTATTTCTGTATCGTGAGGAACAACCATAAGCTCTTCGTGTACAAACCCTCTGGATGGGCCATTTTGTAAATAATAAAGAATAGGATCGCCGGGCATCATACGCTTAATATTATAAACTTTAAGAGACCAAACGGGATCCGTTGCTCGTTTGCGAGCTCCACCCTCGAGCTCACCGGGCTCATACAAGTACCGAACTTGCGCATCAGGCGGTAACTCTCCTTTATCATCTTTAGTCGGTGCAGAGGATTCGGCTTCTACCGATTTGGCCTTTATTGCGACCGACGGTTTCTTACCAATAAGTCTCGTCACCTCATTATTCAATGCAGCCACAACAGCCGGTAATCTAGTGACCCATTCTGTTGATCGATTCGGCGATTTCATTTCAGCCACATATTGATGACTAAACAATCGTTCTGCCAGCGTACGATTAAATCTTTCTACAATAGCCTGGCTTCTGTGTGTCTTTCCACGCCTTACTTTTTTTAAAATTTTGTTCACAGCACCCATAAACTCTCGGCCAGGATCTACCTGAAGAAGTTTGGGCAACTTCAAAGGGCTACGGTCATAAATACGTAAAAAAGCGGCCGCCACTTCGACGCTGTCTTTCGTTGTTAGGGGTTCGGCTTCTTTATATCGACTCGCAACATCAACGACAGTCAGCGCATACTTATACGTCTTACGCCTGATTCTGTCATAGGGTAAAAATAAAAGGTCAGCCTGATGAACCTCATTTGGGATAGTAATATCAAATTTTGCTCTCGGAATATACTTTGGAGGGGGTAGATAAATTTGCCATATAGCTTGTTTTTGTAACCATTTTCTAGCCTCATCCTCAGACACCTTGGCTGCTTTCGCGAGTTTTTTAATCGCCGAATAACCCTTCCAATAACCGCTTGGGCTGTAATAGATCTTCTCCATTTTATTTAAGAAAGTAAATGTTTAATATTTTGAAATCGCAACGCCAAAAATGACCAAGGTCATGATAATAAATACGTATTCTCGATCTTTTTGTCCCTCTGAGGGTGTATAAAAATCTGAAAGTTGGGGTTTATGAGAAAGAGGGGGTAGTGGCTCCCCCATCACTTTATAATATTCTTGCATAGCCATATCCACATCCTTAAACGTGTTCACAGCATGTTGTTGCTGTCTTAGTTTTTCATTGATATAATCTAAACGTTGAATCCTCTCTTTCTGCCATTCTGCGGTCGCTGCCTGAAGTTGTTCTTGCGCTTTGTTGTGTCGTTTCTGTTCTTCTAACGCGTCTGAAGACCCCAGTTTACTAAATAAAAAATTACTTCCGGTAAATGCTAAAGCGTTTACTACTGCCCCACCAACGAGTAACGCTACTGATGCCATACTATAATGATGATA
Source organism: Babylonia areolata (assembly GCF_041734735.1). Taxonomy (NCBI): domain Eukaryota; kingdom Metazoa; phylum Mollusca; class Gastropoda; order Neogastropoda; family Buccinidae; genus Babylonia; species Babylonia areolata. The sequence continues at coordinate 37,848,587 of NC_134878.1, forward strand.
TTATTATTACTTCAAAATATCATGTGGGAGAATACCTTGTTTTTCCAACATATCCTTCATAGCCATAGCGAGGGCTATATCCAAAGTGACCATCCCGATATCTTCGAGGTTGAAAGCCAGTCTAGGTGTTGGGGCTTTCGTAAATATTAATTTTGTCAATCTCGAGTAACCAGCGGCCAATGCGCTGACCACAACCGCGTGGTATACAGTGTTTGCAATTTCTTTACCGTTCATATTTGGTGTTGCCATTGTTGTTTATAAATAGTGTGCAAATTAATGTTCAAAACATAATAAATGGGTTGGGTTTTGTTACCACAGGTGGTGGTGGTTTTTTCGACCGATTAAAATATATGTAAACACCACAACCTATTATCATCGTAGCAGCAGCAGCAATGTACAAGGGATTGATAAAAACGTGATCTGGTCTCCTCGATGATGATGGTTCTTGTTGTTGTTCATCTTTTGCTTTTCGAAGTTTTTCGAGAAGTTCTTCATGTTTTGCTTTTCTAGCAGCAGCACCTTTTCGACCCGCTTCAACTTTCTTCTGATTCTTCGGTTTCGTTACTTCCTCCATTATATTTATTAAATTGACAATGTTTAACAGTAGTTACAGCTGTGGTGAGCGGAGCTAAGAACATGCCAAATCTGTGATATAGTTCGCAAGTAAAGCTGTTAAGCGCATGTCCCAGGAATGGATCTTGCTCGAGATCACTATTTAATTTTGTTTGGTCATCAATTGGGAGATACATACAAACTGCTCTGGTATACAGTTGTATAATTGTATTACCGAGTGATTTTGTAATCATCGATCCTAAACTCGCTTCGTATCTCGTATAAAGCTTGTCTATATCCACATCTTTCATCGCTTCGATTTTATCAACACTAAACTCTTTCCCTAAATATTCTTTTGCTCCACCGGCTGAGACCACTGCCATAAGCCTGTCGCGTTTGGGATCCTCGGATAGTAATTGGTCCATCTTCTTCTTATATTCTATATACCTCCTTTTAAGTTTAAAATAATAAAAAAACTACAAATCCAACGACTAAAAGTGTTAAGAAATTGCTAACCAGTGCTAAGGAACTGTTAAGCAGTGTTAAGAAATTGTTAAGCATTGTTAAACTAGCAAATTTTATATGCAACTGGTTGATCAGTTTTTAATATCAACTTGGAGTGTTTGGTATTTGCCAATGATTTCCTAACCTCTTTACGTTCATTTTGTGTTGGAATGACATCGTTTTCTCTTAAACACTCATCAAACGAGTCCCTATCCTTACAGTGAAATAAAGCCACCCATTTTGTTTGTTCGCGAAGGTCAGTAAGAACCGAGTTGTATTTCTGAGTCAACACCCACACAGACTGTTTCGCGTGTCTTCCAGAAAATGCGAGTTTACTCAACATTTGCTTCTTTTGAGTAAGAGCCTTTAAGTCACTACAGTCATCGATGATGTACAACGTTGGCTCCCCGGCAAATATTTCAAAAAACAGCCCAAGCCATTCGTGAAGTTTATCACCGGGATTAACGGTGTATACCCCGCGGTCCTTTCTTACCCACACTCGGGATCGATAGGCTTTATTATATTCGAGAGTAGGGCATAGAATTACAATATTCTCGAACACACCACGATATGTCGTTTGTAATAAATCTAAAATAAATTCGGTCTTACCGCACCCAGTTTGCCCGCAAATAATTGCGGAATGTGCTTCTTTAGTAAACAGCCTCGACAAATCTTCCATCTTCTATATTTAATTGTCCATCCATAATTACAAATACATACGCATTTAGCGGTTCTGCCGTTTCAGCTTTTTTCTGAATCTGAATCGTAATGCCTTCAGACGCATTTTCGATACGACGTCCACTCCGTGAAGAGAATTATCATCTGTGGTGCGCATATCCAACCAAAGAGCATAATTATTCGTGAAATATTCGCCGACTGTGACATCCGCTAGTTCTAAATCTTTACCACTTTGTCTACTTCGGGGTCGCGTTTTTGCGTTCCGAAAAACTTTCTTATTTCATCCCATTGTTGATAGGAACGCATACCTTGACTAAACAGTTGATTGGGCACACCTTCGATCGTCACTTCAACCTTATCGATCTTAGGATTGTAATACTCATCAAACAACAGCAGTACCCCCTTCATACTTTTTGCCGGCACGTTGAGATTAATATTCCAGAGTGTGTCAGATTTGTCCAGAGGAATTTTACGATGTCGTAGTATTCTATCAAATAAAATAGCGAGCCTACCCGAATAATAACCGGCTATCTGTCTCGCAAGTTCGGGTTGTGTGACTTTCTCAAACTCGAGACTAATCCCTTCTATCGTATAGGATACATCCGGGTCTGTGCTGCGGATAACCTTGCTATAAGCGTTAAAGGTAAGTTCATACTCCAGGCGATCGCCGAGAGCACTCTGATAAAATGGTGCATGAGATTCTAGCAATTCGAAATCAAGCGGAATACAAAATCGATTACCATAAGCCTCCGCAATGGCGGCATCTCTAGCGATAGTGTCATCTCCATTATCCGCGTTAATACGCAATCGTGTCACATTACGGTTTGTAGTTAAGTCAATACCTTGATAAACGGCGTTTCTTCGTTCTTGTCGAGTTCGCCAAAGATCTCCATAAGTATAAAATACATCACTATCTTCAACGCTCATGATTTCATTACCGGAAATGCGAATGGTTGTTTTACGTACTATGGCTCTACCAATATTATCAACGAGTGTTCTGTTTGCATCTGTTGTAGAAGTCAAAGAAATTTTGAATGCTAGTCGAACACTCCCCGGAACGATCACATCGTCAACACCTAAATTAGGAAAGCGTACAAGAAGTTGTTGATTCTGATCGATAGTTGACGGATTGTTAGTAATCACGACAGTCTGCCGCACGCCCTTTATCCCCCGCGGCTCCCGCAAACTTCTCATTGGATTAAGCTTTCTTCCACTCATTTTTTTGGTTTTATATAGATATAATGATATAACTTTATATTATAAGTTTAATATGGCGGAAGGTGGTGAGATGGCGGAAGGTGGTGAGTCAATAATAGAATCTGGTTTCTTGCAAACAGAATTATTAAAGAGCGCGGTTGATGATTACTATGATGCATTTGGACAAGAGCCCGATGTTGGGCGAAATTATACCAATTTTGAACTTGATAGTAGAGGTACACTACGATTAAAAAATAATCCAGATTTTAATATCATTAACGTCCACACGAAACAACCCCTAGCACTTTCAACACTAGCGGGAAAACCTGGTGGAGCAAATATTATTCGCGAGGAACTTGGTTTTGTAGACTGGAGGAAAAACTTAAAACCCCAAACGGTCGCGGCTCTCCAAAAGGTTGAAGCCAAACTGAGCGAAGAAATTGAGATGGATGATTTCTCGCCAAATACAATCGATGAAGTACTTAAAACTATAGATGATCCTCCCCTCACCGATGAACTGGGTGGTTATATTCGTGAACTCAAAGGTTTAGACAAAGCCATGCAAAGACAGCGCGGTAATCTTTCTGACCACCTCTCAAAACTCTCTCACCTGGATGAAGAAATGTCAACTTTAAAAATAAGAATTCAGTCTGCGGAACTAGCTGATAAAGATGAAAGCGAAATCAAACCCTTGCGTTTACAATTAGACGATCTAAACATCGAGCGTGCTGCACGACTAGAAGCGATATCAACACACAAAGAAGCGCTGCGATCTCAAATCAGCAGAATGCGTGAAACGATACACAGAATTCTTGAGGAGGACACAACACTAGCGGAACGTATTCGAACGCTTTTTAGAGAACAAGGCATTACTATCGTTTCCATTCTTACTGCCTTTGGTATGATTATCAGCACTATCGTTTTGACCGTCACGGGTGGAGGGGGCACTCCACGGGCGCCGCCGGGTAAAAAAGATGACAACTGGATAAGAAAAAGACTTAAAGATTTGGGAGAATTACTTAAAAAATTAGGTTTAAAGGCGATTGATGCCCTCCCAGGAGTCATTGGGGCTATTGTTTCGTGGTTATTAAGCACGTTGGGTAAAGCGGTTGGGTGGTTAGCCAACAACCTGTGGGCACTCGTGCTCGGTGCTGGCCTCCTCCTGTTTGATTATTTAAAGAAGAGAAAGTAAATACCACCTATCAATCCTAAAGTAAGAGCGACTTTATAGTCTTTGTGAGTTGTTGGCTCTTCTTCGTACGATACTTTCGCTGGTTTGAGTTTAAATTTGTTATCCGAAGAACCTGCACCATACAGAAAGGGTCTATTACCAGCACCGGTAGCTATTGCAAATCCTGGTCGAGATGTTTGTATTAATTTTTTATTTCTATAGGTAAGAGTGAACCACCCACGAATGCCTAACAAAACTCTCGTTTCACCCACTCCTGTCCTCGGTGTTGTCAAAGGCTTGTGTGATTTATAATCGAGCACCGTATTACTCGCATCAAGCATTGCCAAGTCTGCATCAGAAGGTGGCACAAGAGCCCAGTGACCTCTAGACCCATTGAAGAGCTTTTCCTGATGGGGCAACAAAATAGTATGCAGGAACACTTTGGGGTGGTGGAACACTTTGGGTAGGTGGAACACTCTGGGTATGTTGGGGTGGAACACTTTGGGTAGGTGGTACAATGTGTGGTAGTTCGTTTAATCCATCATTAACACCAATATTCTGTTCTTCTGTCGCAATGACAATTTTATTATTATAATTAATGTGTGTACCAACCCTCAATGCCATATCAGATGGGGCCATATAAAGGCCAACACCAAATGCAAAGTTTACTTCGGATCTCGCGTACTGGAGAACGTCCTGGTTTTTTTTTATCGACGTTTGTAGGTTTTCGGGGGCATTAATCGCATCTTCAACATTGGCTAAAAATTGTTTTTGCGCATCAAATCCAGTTCCTTTTGTTGTTATACTCGTGCGCGTTTGCGCTTGTGACCCTATTAGAGCCCACACATAAGTGCGAATGCTATCGTTGAGACGAACTATCCCCGCATGTGTAAAACCCAACCCCTTATCAGGAATAAATGTTGTCCAAGCCCGGGTGATGTCCACCGTATGTCTGATTTTATCGTGGGGGCTAAAGAACACAGGTCCCTCTCCTCTGTTTCTCATTGCCTGTCGTGCAGCCCCACCGGGGGTCTCAGCCTGAATAAATTCTCCCAAACCAAAGCCATGCTTTTCTATTTTCTGTCTCCAATCCCTCTGCCCAAATTCGGCACACAAACGCTGATAAACTGCTTTATCAAACGGATTATTATACATATTAAATGCTTGGTCGGTGGGTAGCGGGATTTTTAACTCGTCAATAACCTCCGAATCTGATAGTAAAAATGAAACCTATACACGGCTCGAATAAACGGATCAGAAGCTTGAAAATGTTCTTCCGTTACTCCACACCCGGCGGTCGCGCACCATACCACAAAATTGATTTGATTCTGCCACCACACTATCGGGTTGTTTTTCCACGCAAGCCAGGCTGCATTCATCTCCCCAGTCATAGTGGGGTTCGCATAAGACTGAAAAACATCGGGAAACTTGGCGGTAAAAGAATATTCGCTGTTCACGTAGATCACTCGCGTACAACTTATTCTTTTTTCTTTATACCCGGTTGTATAGGACGCGTCCTTGTTGAAGCTGTAAATTTTCTTATTCATAGCTATGTATATAATAACAACCGATATTCAAAAAGACGAATTACCGCGGTGCATATCTAATCAAAGTGGAAGACTAGAAATCGCGCTGCGTGAAATAACTTATTATCCAACTGGAAAAATATCAGTGATGAGCTCGGAAACAATTTCTTTACTACTACCGATCGTAAGATAATAATCCCAGATGGTTATTATAATGTGTGTGAATTGAATAAAGAAGTGTTCACCCCCCACGGTGCAGAGTTAGACTTGCACGCTCCCGAGTGGCTATCTGAGAATAAAGAGCACCAAATCGATTGAACTTTCTGAGCGTCTTGCACATACTCTGGGGTTCCCCCAAAAACTCATCGCGCCGGGAATAATGGTGATAGGAAACAGGCATCCGCGGCTCGCGATACATAAAGCACTTTACATTCACCTCTCTCAAATTAATACCACCGATAATTTCTATAACGGATTGCCTTCTACGTTGTTACAATCAATCCCAGTAGAAAATGAAAGATGCGGGGGTGGTCGAACAACCACGTTGACATCACCCCAGTACAAAAGACTTTCTCACGGAGATTTACCACGTTTAACACTTTCTATAGTAGATGAAAATCATAATCCCGTTTCTATTGATTATTTAAATATTACATTACATATAAGATATGGTTGAACCCTGCACTACGCTCAGTTTAGTTGATCTCGGAGATACAGAGGGATTTGATGTGCCGGGAAAAGAAATCAGTTGTACGCATTCCAGCTTTCTGAAGGAACATACAAAAGAAAAGAAGTAAAAATTGGTGATATCGTGAGTGAGGATGATGTTGTCAATGATGAGCCCTATCAACTTGTTCGTTTAAACGGTACATGGCAGCTAAAACCCCTCGACAAGGGGATGGTAGATTTTAAAATTGAATCACCTTACATTACCAAAGAAGAAAATAATAATTATAAAATAAAAAACAGTGGCTGGATGTTCGCTGATTTAATAGCGTTTGATGTAAATATAGTAAATTACCAGAAGAGGTGTTATGTGCTTAAGAAACCCTCGAATGTTAAATCTGAATTAGGAATAGATTTTTATGATGACTCAAGAAGTTTGTGGGGCTTCCGTTTCCGTATTATTTATGATGTAATTCTCGGTGAAGAGCCTGATGATTTTGTAGAAGTTTTTCGAGGGTTTTACATTAAATGGCCCAAAAATCTTGCAAATCAACCTCTGAGAATCACCTTTGAAAAACAAGCTGAATTGATGAACTATGATATAATACCACAGGGTAGTCATATAGAATTCTCGCTTGAAGGTATTGCCACAAAACAGAATGCAATAAGTTTTTGGCCCCACCTCCGTCTTCCTCAAAATATTTCCTTTAGAAGACTACGTTGCACCAATTTGAATATTTATAGTATACTATAAATATTAGAAATGGTTGATCCCGGAGGGCCAGGAACACATAATATCAAACCCTGCACTACGCTCGGTTTGGTTGATCTCGGAGATACAGACGGATTTGATGCGTCGGGAATAGAAAATCAGTTGTACGCCTTCCAACTTTCTGAAGGAACGTACAAAAGAAAAGAAATAACGAGTAATGGTGGTGGTGTCAACAAATTCAGCGAACTTGCAGACGTGAACGTTGACGGTGTTGTTGTGAACAAACCACATCATCTTGTTCTTTCCGACGATGATACATGGGTACCTTATCCGGTGAATAACTGGGATTTAGATTTTGAAATAAAACAACCCTATGTTAGTATTGGAAGAAATCACGCTCTACAAAAAATACAAAATAGTGGTAAACTATTGGGCTTCCTATCATACGCGTAAAGATCTAATCGTCGTTAACAGCGACGACTTTGGATATGTTATTGGTATGAAAGGTAAAAAGACTGGTACACTGCGGTTAATTAAAGAGTTTGATTATAAGCCGCCTATTCAGGGGTCAACTATCGTTTTAGATATACTCCTTAGTGGGGTGCCAGATGATTTTGTAGAAGTTTTAAAAGGGTTGCAGATAAAATGGCCTGGAAATCTTAAAAATAAACTCTTGAGAATTACCATCAAAATTCCAGTGGTTGGCCCATCTGATCAACCCGATCCCTCTATAGAATTCTCGCTCGAAGGTGTCATCAAACGTCCATCATTAGATAAAATATCTCTCGACTTTATTCACATCGGACCTCTTCAGCTTAAAAGACTGCGCTACTCTCCTCATCCTGTTACCATCATTTAAAAACAAAAAATGATTACTATAGAATAATGGAGTTTCGCCTACGAGAGATATCGAATATAAAAAACAACCTCGAAAAAGAGCGTGATGAAAGAACTTTATTTTATAAAAAATATAAACGCGGTGTAAATATCGCTACAGCCGCGGATACAACGCTGACGACTCTTAGTCTCGCCCTTGGGGCATCGGGTGTTGGATTACTGTTGAGTGTTGCCGCTGTTCCCGTAGCTATTGGAATAGAAGTGGGAGCTGGTCTCCTTGGTGTGGTTGGTTTAACTTGTAAATTATTCATAAAAAAATTAATGTCACAAGCTATGAAGCACAACGAGATTCGCGTGTTGGCCGAGTCAAAACTGAACACTATAAATGATCTTATTTCAAAAGCATTAGAAGATGATAAAATAAGCGATGAAGAATTTAGTCTCATTCTGGCTGAAGTTGAAAAATTCAATGCAATGAAAACAGACATAAAATCGAAACACAAAAACTCAGTTGTTAAAGAAAAATCTATTTGATATTCAAGATGGTAAACCATCCAAAAAGCTAACTAGGTCAAACGTTCATATGTGAACGGTTGACTCAACCTCCTCTCTTTAAGGACCATTTGGCTCTCCATACACCTTTATAAGCCGGTTTTTCGTTTTTATGCTTGAGGGCGGTATTGCGCAGTTTTGGGCTGGGGTCGGTTGTATATAAAAACCCCATGACCGTTTCGCTCTCCATACACATATCCAACCATCATATTTTTTTTTTTTTATCTTGTGATTTGGCTCTCCATACACATATAACTTGTTTTAAACTATATTTTTTTTTATGCTTGAGGGTCGTATTACTCCAACATACACAGGTTTTGACTAAATTTTTTTTATGCTTGAGGGCCTTAACACAAGCTAATACGCCCCAAAAAGTTGTATATAGAACCCCCATCTCTTATACTACTCACGTACTGTTTGCTCTGACATTTATCTCCAATTGTGGCAGACAGAGACTTTGATTTGATCCCAGGTTTGGCACAGTAGCTGGTAAGCAGTCATGCCTTCTGCTCCAACTGACATTCGGCTTGTCTGTGGCCGGTTTTTGCCTGTATTTATAGGCTTCATGTTGAAGAGAGCAAGAAAAGTGTCAGCCCTCCGTATCGCCATTGTCACGCTTCGACGACGGGTAGACGGTGTCAGTTTTGGCCTCCTCCTCTGTTATTTGTTCTGGGGTAGTTTTCTCCTTCGATGTGGGGACATTGAAAGTAACCCAGGACCAAACACTAATCCCACCAAAGATAGCATGAGGCAGACAAGACTCGCAAGTGCAGGAACCTCTCGGAGGGCTAGTCTGGAAAGATCAAGTGGTGCTGGTACTTCGATGTCCTCCCCTTCGCCCACAGAACCAACTCTCAGTGACATCATGGCAACTATTAAAGTCGTGAGTGATCAGATGGGGTCACAGATGTAGAGAAAGATGGAGGAGCTGAAGCAAGAGCTGAAGCAGGAAGTCCGTGACATCAAAGAGGAATGTACAGCTCTGCGAAGTGATCTGAGGGGGATGAGGGAGGAGATGACGAAGCTGAGAGCGGAGAACGAGGAGCTGAAGAAGACGAACCAGGACCTGTCCCAGAAGCTGACCGACTGCGAGACTAGGATCGACGATCTAGAGGGCCGCTCCAAGCGCAACAACCTGATCTTTTACGGCCTTCCCAGGGGAACCAACGAGACCAGTGCAGACTGTGAGTGTCTAGTGCAGGAACTTCTGACGGACAAGCTGGATATGACTGATGTGGTGGAGTTTGACCCAGTGCATCGGCTGAGTTCCAGGCCTGACTCTCCTGTGATTGTTCCTTGTGCATTCTATAAGCAAAAGGTAACTATCCTTAAGGCTAAAGGCAAATTGAAAGGCTCTAACATATTCATTGGTGAGGATTTTTCAAAAGGTGTAAGAGAGATTAGACGTAGATTAACACCACACTTGAAAAAAGCTAGACAGGATGGAAAGAGAGCCACGATGGTGTACAACCATTTGCTTATAGACGGCAAAAAGTTCTCTGTCAACGCAAATGACAAGCTTGTCGAGTATAAATAGGGAACCGGCCAGCCCGTATTTTTTACAAGCTGTGTATTTTTGAATGAGGCGGGCAAAAGAAAGGGTACACCGGTATTGCCGTCCTGTGCATACCGAAATGACACTGAACCGGCACGTGTTTTAAGTGACGAGAACGGTGTGCATATGGGGTTTGCTGATGAAAATGTGCCGTGTGTGACAGCTGAAAATCCTGTTTGTGAGCATAGGCACAGGGTGAATGACGATTTGTTGAATCAAAGTAATAATTTTGTCAGCAAAGGAAATTGTAAAAATAAATCGCTATCTTTCATTCATTGGAATGTCAATGGACTGCTACCAAAATTACATGACAATGATTTTGTTTCGTTTCTTGACTCTTTTGACTTTATTTGTTTAGTTGAAACATTTATTGATGAATTTAAGTCTTCTGCATTTTCTGGATATACTAGTTTCAGTGTACCTGCAATTAAATTTTCAGTAAAGGGGAGGCGATCGGGAGGAGTTCTGTGTCTTGTCAAAGATGTGTTTGTTCCATTTGTGAAGCAAGTTGATGTGAAATCAAACAGTTTTGGTGCATTAATTGTCGATAAAAATGTGTTTGGTGTTGATAAAGATGTGTTGTATGTGTATTCTTATGTGCCACCTGAGGGTTCTCCCTATTATGCTCATTTTGACTGTGAAAATGGTATTGCGTTATTAGAGGAGTTCTTGACTGATTGTTTGTTAGCCTGCAGGGATGTTTATATATTGCTGTGTGGGGATTTGAATGGAAGAACTTCTAATGTCTCTCACTACTGTCAGAATGTTTCAGATATTTCAGAGTTTCAACATGTAAGCCACCCAGTTAGTGTTAATCGTTGTTCTGAAGATTCTGTACTTAATAACTATGGTAAATTGTTGTTGAACATGTGTACTGCCCTTGACTTGTGTATTCTCAATGGTATGTGTCATGGCGACCAAAACGGTTGCTACACGTATGTGTCAGACAGTAGGTGCAGTGTGAATGATTATTTTCTTATGTCTTGTGACCTGTATGCATTGTTGTGTGATTTATGTGAGGTGCGAGTGTCTGAAAGAATTGATTCAGATCATATGCCTGTGGAACTTCATTTTAGGAATATTGGTGCTGAGCTGGAAAATACAAAGTTAGAAAATGACTTTATGTTGGATAAACTTGTGTGGAATGAGGATTCTGCTGATGTGTATAATAACAATATATCATCTGAAGAATATCAAGAAAGGATTAACTTTGCAATTAATCTTATTGATGTTGATATAAATCAAGCGTTAAAAGTGTTTAATGAATGCATTAAGGACGCTGCTGAATGTATGAAGAAACAAATATGTGTAAGGAATAAACTGAAACAGAAAGACTGGTTTAACGCAGGATGTCGCAGCAGTAAAAGAAATGTTCGCATGCTTCTTAACAAATTTAGACGCACTTTAGATGCAAACGATCGTAATTGCTTTAGGAAGGCCAGACGGGAATATAAGTATCTGCTAAAGAGAAAGCGAAAACTGTTTAATGCCTCTTTGCTGTCAGAATTAGTTGCCTCGATTAAGAATCAGAAAGCATTTCTGGAACAAAGTTCGTAATATTTCATTGAAACGAAAACAGCCTGTTAACAATATTAGTGAAGATATGTGGTTTGAACATTTTAAGACTCTTCTTACAAAAGATGTTGATTCTGACAATGAATTTCAGTGGGTGCAAGGGGAAGGGGAAGGGGAAAATTATTTAAATCGCCCGATTTCAATAGACGAAGTAATGTTTGCTGTTCGTAAAATAAAAAGCCGTAAAGCTGCAGGACCAGATGGCATAATTGGTGAATTGTTAAAGTATGGTAGTAAAACTGAATCAATTCTGAATTTTTTTGTAATGTTTTTTAACCTGTTTATTTAACAGTGGTGTCTATCCGGAGAATTGGACCGAGTGTGTTGTTTTACCTCTTTACAAAAAGGAGATGTGAATAATCTAAGTAATTATAGAGGTATTTCTCTTTGCGATATTAGTAGTAAACTTTACAGCACTATCATTAATCATAGATTGCAAGAATGGGTAGAAGACAATAACATCACAGGCGAATACCAAGCAGGATTTAAACGGGGCTACTCTACTGTGGATCATATGTATACTATAATGGCTTTCGTTCAAAAACAATTCTCTTTAAATCGTAAATTGTATGTAGCTTTTATAGATTTTGAGAAAGCCTTCGACTCTATAAATAGAACAATTCTTTGGCCGATTCTTTTGAAAGCTGGTGTTCATGGAAAATTGTTGAAATGTATAATGAGTATGTATGCATGTGTGAAAGCTCGGGTAAGGTGTGGGGGTAGGATGACAGATTATATCCAGTGTACTTCTGGGGTGAAACAAGGTGATGTTTGCAGCCCTATTCTGTTTTCTCTTTTTATTAACGAACTAACCACTGAAATTATTAGAAACGGAAAACATGGTGCTCAGTTTACGGGTGATATTTTAGAGTTGTTTATTCTTCTTCTAGCAGATGATGTTGCGCTAATTTCTGAAACTATTATTGGTTTGCAAACACAATTAAACAGTCTGTTTCGTTCTGCAAATTCACTTCAGTTGAAAGTAAACATGTCAAAAAGTAATATAATTGTTTTTAGAAAAGGTGGGTATTTAGGAATTAGAGAAAGATGGACGTATGGCGGGGTTATAATGCCTGTAGTGAATGCATATAAATACCTAGGAATATATTTTTCAACTAAGTTAAGTTTCACAGCTGCATGTAAGGATTTATCAAGCAGAGCTAAACACGCATTACTTTGTATTATGAAAAAAAATGATAACGTTAGAAAATCATTCCTTTGAGTTGCTTATGAAACTACTTGATTCTCAGATACAACCTATTGTTCAGTACGCAGCTGAAATTTGGGGTCTGTCTAATGCTGCAGTATTTTGTGAGAATGTACATTTATTTGCGTTGAAAAAGTTTCTAGGAGTAAGTATGAAAACGCCTAATGATTTGATCTATGGCGAGACAAAAAGATATCCGATATATCTCAATTCTGTGACAAGATGTATCTCTTACTGGTTAAAATTAACACAAATGGAAGATTTTAGGTTGCCAAGAAAGCATATAATATGTTATATGATTTGGATGTAAGGGGTAAGAAAAACTGGGTATCAATGGTGAGAATTAAGTTATGTGAAATGCGAACTTGGTTATGTGTGGTTACAGCAGGGAGTAGGGGGATATAAATGGATTTATCCGTACATTTCGAAATAGATTAATTGATTGTAGATGGCAAGTATGGTCGTACCACATTCAAGATAGCGATCGATTTGAGTTTTATAGGCAGTTTATTTCTGTGCATTCACTTCCGGTTTATCTGTCAATGAAGATGGATAGGCATTTGAAATGTATTATGACAATGTTTAGATTTGGCATTTCCGATCTCTCTCTTCATCGTTATCGTTATAGTAAATTGAATGATCACGATATTATTTGTCCCTTGTGCAGATGTGCTGAAGAAAATGAACTTCATTTTGTGTTACGTTGCCCTGCCTTAAATGACCTTAGGCTACAGTTAATTCCACAAAAATATCATAGACATCCATCTCTGTTTCGACTTTCCTTGCTAATGTCATCAACAAATGAAACCATTGTAAAACAGTTCGCTATATACTTGTATAAGGCATTCAAAATCCGCAGTTTGATATGTGATTAATTGTGCTTTTTGTGTGTGCATGTGCATTGCTAGAATTGTAGTTAAATGTTTTCTGTTCCACATTGTTCTGGAATGTAACAATTTGTGTTCACTGATCCCCTTCATGAGGGGCTACGGCCTTTATTGAATAAAAATGTTCGTTCGTTCGTTCGTTCTCTCTCTCTCTCTCTCTCTGTGTCTCTCACAGACACACACATACACACCAACACACAATCTCCCCACACGCCCCATCACACACACACACATACATGCAATGCCCTTAGAGAGTTTGCTAGTGTTTACAGAAGCTTAAGAATGTTTACTGGAAGTTTTAAATGTTTGTGGATGGAGTTTTAAGTGTTTGCAGGAGTTCACAAGTGTTCACAAGAATGCAGTTATAATATTTATCCCAAACCTGCATGTGTGCATGTATGCACACACACACAAACACATGGCACAAGCACACACACACACACACACACACACACACACACACACACACACACACAAAAACTGAAAAAGCACACACACACACACACACACACACACACACACACACACACACACACACACACACAAGCTGACAAAGCGCACACACACACACACACACACACACACACACACACACACACACACACACACACACACATCTGTGAATCTGGGTGCATTCAAAACCTACAGAAAACCTGACACAAAAAAGCAGGCTTGGTGTGATGGGCTGTCAAGATCTGCCAGCAGTTGGCAGCAGGGAAGCAGAACTGAGCAGGTAGCAAACAGGACCCCACCTCACCTGACCTGTAGTATATCCGTCTGCAGAACATGCACAACGTGAAGACCCTGGTATCTTCTTTTTCTTCATTCATGGGCAACTACCACGCTCACTTGAATGTACACAAGTGGGCTTTCATGTGTATGACCGTTTTTACCCCTCCATGTAGGCAGCCATACTCCATTTTCGGGGGTAGATGCTGGTATCAAACTGAATGGGTTCATTGTTACCATCCACTTTATACTGCGAGTTGCTCAATCTTCAGTTATTTTGGTTAATGTCTTTCCATAATGGTGACTTAAGATGAAAATCTACCTCCTTCCCCATCCCATCTATCCCTCTTGTCATCACTTTTTCCCCTTTCCCCTCTCCCCCACCCCCCAATCCCCCAACTCCAAAAATATATACATATATATTATAACAACAAACTAAAAAATCAACAGGTAAAATAACGTGTGTATAGTGTGTCTGCACATGTGTGTGTGTATATATATGGATGTGTGTGGACACATGTGCATGCGTGCAAATGTGCACATTCACATGTGTTTGCCTGCGTGCATATTGCTGGAAGGAGGCAAAACTCCGAACTCCCAACACCTACATGAAACAACTCCCCACATCCTTTTTATCTTCTCTACCACCTGGTGCTTGTTCAGATATTATTTATTTGGGTGGGGTTTCCCTTGTACAGGGAGTCCAGTCATGTGAGTTGTTCAGATATTATTTATTTGGGTGGGGTTTCCCTTGTACAGGGAGTCATGTGAGTTGTTCAGATATTTTGGTGGGGATTCCCTTGTACAGGGAGTCATGCGAGTTGTTCAGATATTATTTATTTGGGTGGGGTTTCCCTTGTACAGGGAGTCATGTGAGTTGTTCAGATATTATTTGGGTGGGGATTCCCTTGTACACGGAGCCATGTGAGTTGTTCAGATATTATTTATTTGGGTGGGGATTCGCTTGTACAGGGAGTCAGGGAGTCATGGGAGTTGTTCAGATATTATTTGGGTGGGGTTTCCTTTATACATTCAGTTATGGGAGTTGTTCAGATATTATTTGGATGGGGTTTCCCTTGTAAAGGCAGTCATGCAAGTTGTTCAGATATTATTTGGGTGGGGTTTCCCTTGTACAGGCAGTCATGGAAGTTGTTCAGATATTATTTGGGTGGGGTTTCTCTTGTACAGCCAGTCATGGGAGTTGTTCAGATATTATTTGGGTGGGGATTCCCTTGTACAGGGAGTCATGCGAGTTGTTCAGATATTATTTGGATGGGGATTCCCTTGTACAGAGAGTCATGGGAGTTGTTCAGATATTATTTGGGTGGGGATTCCCTTGTACAGGGAGTCATGGAAATTGTTCAGATATTATTTGGGTGGGGATTCCCTTGTACAGGGAGTCATGTGAGTTGTTCAGATATTATTTGGGTGGGGATTCCCTTATACAGGGAGTCATGGGAGTTGTTCATATATTATTTGGGTGGTGTTTCCTTTATACATTCAGTTATGGGAGTTGTTCAGATATTATTTGGGTGGGGATTCCCTTGTACAGGCAGTCATGTGAGTTGTTCAGATATTATTTATTTGGGTGGGGTTTCCCTTGTACAGGGAGTCATGCGAGTTGTTCAGATATTATTTGGGTGGGGATTCCCTTGTACAGGGAGTCAGGGAGTCATGTGAGTTGTTCAGATATTATTTGGGTGGGGATTCCCTTGTACAGGGAGTCAGGGAGTCATGCGAGTTGTTCAGATATTATTTGGGTGGGGATTCCCTTGTACAGGGAGTCAGGGAGTCATGCGAGTTGTTCAGATATTATTTGGGTGGGGTTTCCTTTATACATTCAGTTATGGGAGTTGTTCAGATATTATTTGGATGGGGTTTCCCTTGTACAGGCAGCCATGCAAGTTGTTCAGATATTATTTGGGTGGGGATTCCTTTATACATTCAGTTGTGGAAGTTGTTCAGATATTATCTGGGTGGGGTTTCTCTTGTTCAGCCAGTCATGGGAGTTGTTCAGATATTATCTGGGTGTGGTTTCCCTTGTACAGCCAGTCAGACTCTTCAGATATTATTTGGGTAGGGTTTCCATTGTACATTCAGTCATGGGAGTCGTTCAGATATTATTTGGGTGGGGTTTCCCTTGTACAACCAGTTATGGGAGTCGTTCAGATATTATCTGAGTGGGGATTCCATTGTACATTCAGTCAAGGGAGTTGTTTAGATATTATTTGGGTGGGGTTTCCCTTGTACAACCAGTCATGTGAGATTATTCACAAAGCCTGTAACCCGGCTGGAAAGACTCTGTGATGGAACTCATACTGGTCAGAATTACCAGAACAGACAAGCTGCATCACAGACTTCAGAGGAAATTGGTTTCTTCTTTTACTGATCAGGGGGTTTGATCCATGACTCAAAAGATAACTTACAGATGTAACATCCTGGAAACAGAACTGTTTCTCCAGAAATTTGCTTCATTAAAACCTGGATGCCAAACATGCGTTTTAAATCTTCCAGCCTCAACCCACCATCCTCCCTCCCTATCAATCCCTACATACATTCTCTCTGTCTCTCTCTTTCTCTCTCTCTCTCCCCCTCTGTCTCTCGCTCTCTCAAGCACACAGGCATGTGTGCGTGCATGTGCTACATGCATGTGTGTGTTCCACATTGTAAGGGATCAGAGGCGTTCTAAACTAAAACATTTCTGAGTTCTCTCTCTCTCTCTCTCTCTCTCTCTCTCTCTCAATCTGTCTGTTTCTCCAACACTCCTATGAACTACATCTCATATTGATAATTTTTGCCTTTCCATGGATTGTTTTTGTGTGTATCATAGAAACTGCCCTATAAAGGGCAGGAACTGGATTTTTTTTTTTTTAATTCACATTACTGCTTATCAATTATCCTTGACAATAATTTGAATAAAGACTCTGCCTTGCCTTTCTTCCCTCTCTCTCTCTCCCTACTTCCCTCCCTCTCAAAGCAGGGAAAGGGGTGTATAATAGACCAGGTAAGAAAAAAAGGAGGGGGGAGAAAGAAAAAGTTTAGGATGGGTAGAGATCACAGCAGAAAAAGCAATACAGTCCTTGAAACTGCCAGCCAAGGTCCGGAGGAAGGGCAGGGGGGTGGAAGTGGGGGTTGGGATGGGGGTGGTGGGGTAGTTGGTTTAAGCCGAATTCAGGATGGAAGAGTTTAAAAATATCCTGCTTCAGTGCTTGTGTGTGTGTGTGTGTGTGTGTGTGTGTGTGTGTGTGTATGCATTTGTGTGGGTGTATAATATATGTATCAACATGACTGACCAAACTACTGCCAACCATCATTTCTTTTATGTCTTCAGAATAATTTCTTTTTTTCTTTTTTTTAATAATGGCAACTAACCCAAAAATCTGACTCTGTGTTAACATTGTTGTTAGGTTTTAGTATCAGTTGATCCTATAATAAGAAAGCAATATCTTCTTTTTATAGTTTTTTGAGCTGGCTTAAACATTATTCAAAAGGAAAAAAAAGAAGAAAAAACAGGGAGACAGGAGTTGGTCAATGGTGATAACAGTCACAACAATTCTGCAGTTTCTTTTCAAAGTTTAACCTGTTCAATTTTTTTCATTTTCTTCTGTGCACACACACACACACACACACACACACACACACACACACACACACACACACACAGTACACAGTTACACACACACATGGCCCTCCAGATCAGTTGTGCCAATCCTATTCATTCTCTGCTGTTCACCTCACAATCCACTTCACCCCCTACTTAAAATACAAACTGGGTTTGTTTTTCGCATTAAGCTTACCTGAAGTACCTCCTGCATCAGCGTCTTCAACATGTGTATGCACATTTGTGAGTGCCAGCATGTGTGCTTATCTGTGTCGGCATGTGTGTCTGCGTGAGTCTCTGTGTGTGTCGTATGTGTGTGTATGTGCATGTACATGCATGCATATATGTACATAAGTGTCTGTGTGAGTGTGCGCATCTGTGGATATGTGTATGTGTGAGATAGAATGAGAGAGGGCGAGTGTGTGTGTGAGAGTGCATGTACACATGTGTGCACTCTGCGTGACTACAAGTATGCAAGAGTGTGTACATGTGTATGTAAGAGTGTGTGTGTGTCACTCTGTGTGTGTGTGTGTGTGTGTGTGTGTGTGTGTGAGCACAAGTGTTCAAGCATGTTTATGTCCTGGAAAGGGGAAGTAAGGTGGTGGAAATGGAAAGAGAACTGAGAGTTATTTTCTACAGAAGATAACAGACAGACCACATTACGTGCATGTTGATTAGAAAACCAGTGCACTTTCTTGTCATCGACTTGTCACTCCTTCTCTCTCCCTCTGTATTACTATCTTCTGCAGTTTTGGGGTGGCTGTGAGACAGAAGTAATGCAGAGTTCTTCACACATTGCTTGTTCTATTTCCGATTAAGTCTGTGTCTGTATCACCCTGTCCCCAAATATCCACACACACACACACACACCCACACTCTCTCTCTCTCTCTCTCTCTCTCTCTCTCACACACACACACACACACACACACACACACACACACACATGTACATTTGTACGTGTAAGCAACTTAGCAAGTGTATCTATCCAAGCATACACATGTGAAAGTAGCTGACTGACTCATACTGTGAACAGAACATCCAAGGAGAAGTTTGGGAGGGGACGGAAGAGGAAGGGGAAACAGTTGGTAAGGATTGGCAGAGAGACTGATCACCACAACCCCATTTTTTCCCCCTCATGATTAGGAAAACACATGACACATGCAGTGTATCCCTCCCCCCTTCCATTTTTTTCTGCCTCCAGATAGGTTGTCCTCCATCCCCCCGCCACCCCTCAGTCAAACAACCTTACCCCCCAAAAAAACAGAAGAAAAAAAAGATGATTTAGACACACCTGCACTTAGGGTTTGCCATTCCCTACTCTGACATAACCCTCGCTCTTCTCCTGTCTCTCCATTCTGAACCCAAAGTTTTGGGTTGGGATGTAGTGCAGATCAAGTTTAAATCTTTTCCCCAATCTCTTTCTCCCTCCCTCCCTCCCTCCCTCCCTCAGTGTGTGTGTGTGTGTGTGTGTGTGTGTGTGTGTGTGTGTGTGTGTGTGTGTGTGCGTGTATCTGTCTGTGTGTGTGTGTGTCTGTCTGTCTGTCTGTCTGTCTGTCTGTATGTATGTATGTATGTCTGTGCGTCTGTGTCACTCCGTGTGTGTGGATGTGGGTGTGGTATGGGGTGGGAGTGGATGTGAGTGTGGGTGTGGTTATGTGTGTGTGTGTGTGTAAGGGGTGGGTGTGCACATTTGTTCACACAGATACATTGTATTTTGTTGCTTTCTCCACGCATGTGCTCATTAGTCTAGATCTGCATACTTTCCTTTGCACTTTAATTTTTGTTATCAGATACCAAAGATCTAGAGATACCCAACCTGAACAGAACCTGCATCCACCCCTGTGTCAGATTTGTAACACATGTCAGCCTGCCTTCAGTGACATCTTGGCACCTCAGGTTCTCCAAGAATACAAGGTAACAGGTGCATGAAAATCCACCTGGATGATGACAGCTTACAATCATGACAGCTTACAATCCACTGTCTTTACTAATAAGTCATGCACTTCATAAAAATGAGGGACATAACTTCTGGGGTTTGTTTCTCTCTGTCACTGCCTCTATCTGCGTCTATCTCTGTAAACCCCAGTGCTGGTGCACGTTATCAATAAGCAGGAAGCATATCGGAGG
>NC_134878.1:37868763-37908763 GCF_041734735.1 Babylonia areolata
GGGCCATTTTGTAAATAATAAAGAATAGGATCGCCGGGCATCATACGCTTAATATTATAAACTTTAAGAGACCAAACGGGATCCGTTGCTCGTTTGCGAGCTCCACCCTCGAGCTCACCGGGCTCATACAAGTACCGAACTTGCGCATCAGGCGGTAACTCTCCTTTATCATCTTTAGTCGGTGCAGAGGATTCGGCTTCTACCGATTTGGCCTTTATTGCGACCGACGGTTTCTACCAATAAGTCTCGTCACCTCATTATTCAATGCAGCCACAACAGCCGGTAATCTAGTGACCCATTCTGTTGATCGATTCGGCGATTTCATTTCAGCCACATATTGATGACTAAACAATCGTTCTGCCAGCGTAACGATTAAATCTTTCTACAATAGCCCTGGCTTCTGTGTGTCTTTCCACGCCTTACTTTTTTTAAAATTTTGTTCACAGCACCCATAAACTCTCGGCCAGGATCTACCTGAAGAAGTTTGGCAACTTCAAAGGGCTACGGTCATAAATACGTAAAAAAAGCGGCCGCCACTTCGACGCTGTCTTTCGTTGTTAGGGGTTCGGCTTCTTTATATCGACTCGCAACATCAACGACAGTCAGCGCATACTTATACGTCTTACGCCTGATTCTGTCATAGGGTAAAAATAAAAGGTCAGCCTGATGAACCTCATTTGGGATAGTAATATCAAATTTTGCTCTCGGAATATACTTTGGAGGGGGTAGATAAATTTGCCATATAGCTTGTTTTTGTAACCATTTTCTAGCCTCATCCTCAGACACCTTGGCTGCTTTCGCGAGTTTTTTAATCGCCGAATAACCCTTCCATAACCGCTTGGGCTGTAATAGATCTTCTCCATTTTATTTAAGAAAGTAAATGTTTAATATTTTGAAATCGCAACGCCAAAAATGACCAAGGTCATGATAATAAATACGTATTCTCGATCTTTTTGTCCCTCTGAGGGTGTATAAAAATCTGAAAGTTGGGGTTTATGAGAAAGAGGGGGTAGTGGCTCCCCCATCACTTTATAATATTCTTGCATAGCCATATCCACATCCTTAAACGTGTTCACAGCATGTTGTTGCTGTCTTAGTTTTTCATTGATATAATCTAAACGTTGAATCCTCTCTTTCTGCCATTCTGCGGTCGCTGCCTGAAGTTGTTCTTGCGCTTTGTTGTGTCGTTTCTGTTCTTCTAACGCGTCTGAAGACCCCAGTTTACTAAATAAAAAATTACTTCCGGTAAATGCTAAAGCGTTTACTACTGCCCCACCAACGAGTAACGCTACTGATGCCATACTATAATGATGATATTATTATTACTTCAAAATATCATGTGGGAGAATACCTTGTTTTTCCAACATATCCTTCATAGCCATAGCGAGGGCTATATCCAAAGTGACCATCCCGATATCTTCGAGGTTGAAAGCCAGTCTAGGTGTTGGGGCTTTCGTAAATATTAATTTTGTCAATCTCGAGTAACCAGCGGCCAATGCGCTGACCACAACCGCGTGGTATACAGTGTTTGCAATTTCTTTACCGTTCATATTTGGTGTTGCCATTGTTGTTTATAAATAGTGTGCAAATTAATGTTCAAACATAATAAATGGGTTGGGTTTTGTTACCACAGGTGGTGGTGGTTTTTTCGACCGATTAAAATATATGTAAACACCACAACCTATTATCATCGTAGCAGCAGCAGCAATGTACAAGGGATTGATAAAAACGTGATCTGGTCTCCTCGATGATGATGGTTCTTGTTGTTGTTCATCTTTTGCTTTTCGAAGTTTTTCGAGAAGTTCTTCATGTTTTGCTTTTCTAGCAGCAGCACCTTTTCGACCCGCTTCAACTTTCTTCTGATTCTTCGGTTTCGTTACTTCCTCCATTATATTTATTAAATTGACAATGTTTAACAGTAGTTACAGCTGTGGTGAGCGGAGCTAAGAACATGCCAAATCTGTGATATAGTTCGCAAGTAAAGCTGTTAAGCGCATGTCCCAGGAATGGATCTTGCTCGAGATCACTATTTAATTTTGTTTGGTCATCAATTGGGAGATACATACAAACTGCTCTGGTATACAGTTGTATAATTGTATTACCGAGTGATTTTGTAATCATCGATCCTAAACTCGCTTCGTATCTCGTATAAAGCTTGTCTATATCCACATCTTTCATCGCTTCGATTTTATCAACACTAAACTCTTTCCCTAAATATTCTTTTGCTCCACCGGCTGAGACCACTGCCATAAGCCTGTCGCGTTTGGGATCCTCGGATAGTAATTGGTCCATCTTCTTCTTATATTCTATATACCTCCTTTTAAGTTTAAAATAATAAAAAAACTACAAATCCAACGACTAAAAGTGTTAAGAAATTGCTAACCAGTGCTAAGGAACTGTTAAGCAGTGTTAAGAAATTGTTAAGCATTGTTAAACTAGCAAATTTTATATGCAACTGGTTGATCAGTTTTTAATATCAACTTGGAGTGTTTGGTATTTGCCAATGATTTCCTAACCTCTTTACGTTCATTTTGTGTTGGAATGACATCGTTTTCTCTTAAACACTCATCAAACGAGTCCCTATCCTTACAGTGAAATAAAGCCACCCATTTTGTTTGTTCGCGAAGGTCAGTAAGAACCGAGTTGTATTTCTGAGTCAACACCCACACAGACTGTTTCGCGTGTCTTCCAGAAAATGCGAGTTTACTCAACATTTGCTTCTTTTGAGTAAGAGCCTTTAAGTCACTACAGTCATCGATGATGTACAACGTTGGCTCCCCGGCAAATATTTCAAAAAACAGCCCAAGCCATTCGTGAAGTTTATCACCGGGATTAACGGTGTATACCCCGCGGTCCTTTCTTACCCACACTCGGGATCGATAGGCTTTATTATATTCGAGAGTAGGGCATAGAATTACAATATTCTCGAACACACCACGATATGTCGTTTGTAATAAATCTAAAATAAATTCGGTCTTACCGCACCCAGTTTGCCCGCAAATAATTGCGGAATGTGCTTCTTTAGTAAACAGCCTCGACAAATCTTCCATCTTCTATATTTAATTGTCCATCCATAATTACAAATACATACGCATTTAGCGGTTCTGCCGTTTCAGCTTTTTTCTGAATCTGAATCGTAATGCCTTCAGACGCATTTTCGATACGACGTCCACTCCCGTGAAGAGAATTATCATCTGTGGTGCGCATATCCAACCAAAGAGCATAATTATTCGTGAAATATTCGCCGACTGTGACATCCGCTAGTTCTAAATCTTTTACCACTTTGTCTACTTCGGGGTCGCGTTTTTGCGTTCCGAAAAACTTTCTTATTTCATCCCATTGTTGATAGGAACGCATACCTTGACTAAACAGTTGATTGGGCACACCTTCGATCGTCACTTCAACCTTATCGATCTTAGGATTGTAATACTCATCAAACAACAGCAGTACCCCCTTCATACTTTTTGCCGGCACGTTGAGATTAATATTCCAGAGTGTGTCAGATTTGTCCAGAGGAATTTTACGATGTCGTAGTATTCTATCAAATAAAATAGCGAGCCTACCCGAATAATAACCGGCTATCTGTCTCGCAAGTTCGGGTTGTGTGACTTTCTCAAACTCGAGACTAATCCCTTCTATCGTATAGGATACATCCGGGTCTGTGCTGCGGATAACCTTGCTATAAGCGTTAAAGGTAAGTTCATACTCCAGGCGATCGCCGAGAGCACTCTGATAAAATGGTGCATGAGATTCTAGCAATTCGAAATCAAGCGGAATACAAAATCGATTACCATAAGCCTCCGCAATGGCGGCATCTCTAGCGATAGTGTCATCTCCATTATCCGCGTTAATACGCAATCGTGTCACATTACGGTTTGTAGTTAAGTCAATACCTTGATAAACGGCGTTTCTTCGTTCTTGTCGAGTTCGCCAAAGATCTCCATAAGTATAAAATACATCACTATCTTCAACGCTCATGATTTCATTACCGGAAATGCGAATGGTTGTTTTACGTACTATGGCTCTACCAATATTATCAACGAGTGTTCTGTTTGCATCTGTTGTAGAAGTCAAAGAAATTTTGAATGCTAGTCGAACACTCCCCGGAACGATCACATCGTCAACACCTAAATTAGGAAAGCGTACAAGAAGTTGTTGATTCTGATCGATAGTTGACGGATTGTTAGTAATCACGACAGTCTGCCGCACGCCCTTTATCCCCCGCGGGCTCCCGCAAACTTCTCATTGGATTAAGCTTTCTTCCACTCATTTTTTTGGTTTTATATAGATATAATGATATAACTTTATATTATAAGTTTAATATGGCGGAAGGTGGTGAGATGGCGGAAGGTGGTGAGTCAATAATAGAATCTGGTTTCTTGCAAACAGAATTATTAAAGAGCGCGGTTGATGATTACTATGATGCATTTGGACAAGAGCCCGATGTTGGGCGAAATTATACCAATTTTGAACTTGATAGTAGAGGTACACTACGATTAAAAAATAATCCAGATTTTAATATCATTAACGTCCACACGAAACAACCCCTAGCACTTTCAACACTAGCGGGAAAACCTGGTGGAGCAAATATTATTCGCGAGGAACTTGGTTTTGTAGACTGGAGGAAAAACTTAAAACCCCAAACGGTCGCGGCTCTCCAAAAGGTTGAAGCCAAACTGAGCGAAGAAATTGAGATGGATGATTTCTCGCCAAATACAATCGATGAAGTACTTAAAACTATAGATGATCCTCCCCTCACCGATGAACTGGGTGGTTATATTCGTGAACTCAAAGGTTTAGACAAAGCCATGCAAAGACAGCGCGGTAATCTTTCTGACCACCTCTCAAAACTCTCTCACCTGGATGAAGAAATGTCAACTTTAAAAATAAGAATTCAGTCTGCGGAACTAGCTGATAAAGATGAAAGCGAAATCAAACCCTTGCGTTTACAATTAGACGATCTAAACATCGAGCGTGCTGCACGACTAGAAGCGATATCAACACACAAAGAAGCGCTGCGATCTCAAATCAGCAGAATGCGTGAAACGATACACAGAATTCTTGAGGAGGACACAACACTAGCGGAACGTATTCGAACGCTTTTTAGAGAACAAGGCATTACTATCGTTTCCATTCTTACTGCCTTTGGTATGATTATCAGCACTATCGTTTTGACCGTCACGGGTGGAGGGGGCACTCCACGGGCGCCGCCGGGTAAAAAAGATGACAACTGGATAAGAAAAAGACTTAAAGATTTGGGAGAATTACTTAAAAAATTAGGTTTAAAGGCGATTGATGCCCTCCCAGGAGTCATTGGGGCTATTGTTTCGTGGTTATTAAGCACGTTGGGTAAAGCGGTTGGGTGGTTAGCCAACAACCTGTGGGCACTCGTGCTCGGTGCTGGCCTCCTCCTGTTTGATTATTTAAAGAAGAGAAAGTAAATACCACCTATCAATCCTAAAGTAAGAGCGACTTTATAGTCTTTGTGAGTTGTTGGCTCTTCTTCGTACGATACTTTCGCTGGTTTGAGTTTAAATTTGTTATCCGAAGAACCTGCACCATACAGAAAGGGTCTATTACCAGCACCGGTAGCTATTGCAAATCCTGGTCGAGATGTTTGTATTAATTTTTTATTTCTATAGGTAAGAGTGAACCACCCACGAATGCCTAACAAAACTCTCGTTTCACCCACTCCTGTCCTCGGTGTTGTCAAAGGCTTGTGTGATTTATAATCGAGCACCGTATTACTCGCATCAAGCATTGCCAAGTCTGCATCAGAAGGTGGCACAAGAGCCCAGTGACCTCTAGACCATTGAAGAGCTTTTCCTGATGGGGCAACAAAATAGTATGCAGGAACACTTTGGGGTGGTGGAACACTTTGGGTAGGTGGAACACTCTGGGTATGTTGGGGTGGAACACTTTGGGTAGGTGGTACAATGTGTGGTAGTTCGTTTAATCCATCATTAACACCAATATTCTGTTCTTCTGTCGCAATGACAATTTTATTATTATAATTAATGTGTGTACCAACCCTCAATGCCATATCAGATGGGGCCATATAAAGGCCAACACCAAATGCAAAGTTTACTTCGGATCTCGCGTACTGGAGAACGTCCTGGTTTTTTTTTATCGACGTTTGTAGGTTTTCGGGGGCATTAATCGCATCTTCAACATTGGCTAAAAATTGTTTTTGCGCATCAAATCCAGTTCCTTTTGTTGTTATACTCGTGCGCGTTTGCGCTTGTGACCCTATTAGAGCCCACACATAAGTGCGAATGCTATCGTTGAGACGAACTATCCCCGCATGTGTAAAACCCAACCCCTTATCAGGAATAAATGTTGTCCAAGCCCGGGTGATGTCCACCGTATGTCTGATTTTATCGTGGGGGCTAAAGAACACAGGTCCCTCTCCTCTGTTTCTCATTGCCTGTCGTGCAGCCCCACCGGGGGTCTCAGCCTGAATAAATTCTCCCAAACCAAAGCCATGCTTTTCTATTTTCTGTCTCCAATCCCTCTGCCCAAATTCGGCACACAAACGCTGATAAACTGCTTTATCAAACGGATTATTATACATATTAAATGCTTGGTCGGTGGGTAGCGGGATTTTTAACTCGTCCAATAACCTCCGAATCTGATAGTAAAAATGAAACCTATACACGGCTCGAATAAACGGATCAGAAGCTTGAAAATGTTCTTCCGTTACTCCACACCCGGCGGTCGCGCACCATACCACAAAATTGATTTGATTCTGCCACCACACTATCGGGTTGTTTTTCCACGCAAGCCAGGCTGCATTCATCTCCCCAGTCATAGTGGGGTTCGCATAAGACTGAAAAACATCGGGAAACTTGGCGGTAAAAGAATATTCGCTGTTCACGTAGATCACTCGCGTACAACTTATTCTTTTTTCTTTATACCCGGTTGTATAGGACGCGTCCTTGTTGAAGCTGTAAATTTTCTTATTCATAGCTATGTATATAATAACAACCGATATTCAAAAAGACGAATTACCGCGGTGCATATCTAATCAAAGTGGAAGACTAGAAATCGCGCTGCGTGAAATAACTTATTATCCCAACTGGAAAAATATCAGTGATGAGCTCGGAAACAATTTCTTTACTACTACCGATCGTAAGATAATAATCCCAGATGGTTATTATAATGTGTGTGAATTGAATAAAGAAGTGTTCACCCCCCACGGTGCAGAGTTAGACTTGCACGCTCCGAGTGGCTATCTGAGAATAAAGAGCACCAAATCGATTGAACTTTCTGAGCGTCTTGCACATACTCTGGGGTTCCCCCAAAAACTCATCGCGCCGGGAATAATGGTGATAGGAAACAGGCATCCGCGGCTCGCGATACATAAAGCACTTTACATTCACCTCTCTCAAATTAATACCACCGATAATTTCTATAACGGATTGCCTTCTACGTTGTTACAATCAATCCCAGTAGAAAATGAAAGATGCGGGGGTGGTCGAACAACCACGTTGACATCACCCCAGTACAAAAGACTTTCTCACGGAGATTTACCACGTTTAACACTTTCTATAGTAGATGAAAATCATAATCCCGTTTCTATTGATTATTTAAATATTACATTACATATAAGATATGGTTGAACCCTGCACTACGCTCAGTTTAGTTGATCTCGGAGATACAGAGGGATTTGATGTGCCGGGAAAAGAAAATCAGTTGTACGCATTCCAGCTTTCTGAAGGAACATACAAAAGAAAAGAAGTAAAAATTGGTGATATCGTGAGTGAGGATGATGTTGTCAATGATGAGCCCTATCAACTTGTTCGTTTAAACGGTACATGGCAGCTAAAACCCCTCGACAAGGGGATGGTAGATTTTAAAATTGAATCACCTTACATTACCAAAGAAGAAAATAATAATTATAAAATAAAAAACAGTGGCTGGATGTTCGCTGATTTAATAGCGTTTGATGTAAATATAGTAAATTACCAGAAGAGGTGTTATGTGCTTAAGAAACCCTCGAATGTTAAATCTGAATTAGGAATAGATTTTTATGATGACTCAAGAAGTTTGTGGGGCTTCCGTTTCCGTATTATTTATGATGTAATTCTCGGTGAAGAGCCTGATGATTTTGTAGAAGTTTTTCGAGGGTTTTACATTAAATGGCCCAAAAATCTTGCAAATCAACCTCTGAGAATCACCTTTGAAAAACAAGCTGAATTGATGAACTATGATATAATACCACAGGGTAGTCATATAGAATTCTCGCTTGAAGGTATTGCCACAAAACAGAATGCAATAAGTTTTTGGCCCCACCTCCGTCTTCCTCAAAATATTTCCTTTAGAAGACTACGTTGCACCAATTTGAATATTTATAGTATACTATAAATATTAGAAATGGTTGATCCCGGAGGGCCAGGAACACATAATATCAAACCCTGCACTACGCTCGGTTTGGTTGATCTCGGAGATACAGACGGATTTGATGCGTCGGGAATAGAAAATCAGTTGTACGCCTTCCAACTTTCTGAAGGAACGTACAAAAGAAAAGAAATAACGAGTAATGGTGGTGGTGTCAACAAATTCAGCGAACTTGCAGACGTGAACGTTGACGGTGTTGTTGTGAACAAACCACATCATCTTGTTCTTTCCGACGATGATACATGGGTACCTTATCCGGTGAATAACTGGGATTTAGATTTTGAAATAAAACAACCCTATGTTAGTATTGGAAGAAATCACGCTCTACAAAAAATACAAAATAGTGGTAAACTATTGGCTTCCTATCATACGCGTAAAGATCTAATCGTCGTTAACAGCGACGACTTTGGATATGTTATTGGTATGAAAGGTAAAAAGACTGGTACACTGCGGTTAATTAAAGAGTTTGATTTTAAGCCGCCTATTCAGGGGTCAACTATCGTTTTAGATATACTCCTTAGTGGGGTGCCAGATGATTTTGTAGAAGTTTTAAAAGGGTTGCAGATAAAATGGCCTGGAAATCTTAAAAATAAACTCTTGAGAATTACCATCAAAATTCCAGTGGTTGGCCCATCTGATCAACCCGATCCCTCTATAGAATTCTCGCTCGAAGGTGTCATCAAACGTCCATCATTAGATAAAATATCTCTCGACTTTATTCACATCGGACCTCTTCAGCTTAAAAGACTGCGCTACTCTCCTCATCCTGTTACCATCATTTAAAAACAAAAAATGATTACTATAGAATAATGGAGTTTCGCCTACGAGAGATATCGAATATAAAAAACAACCTCGAAAAAGAGCGTGATGAAAGAACTTTATTTTATAAAAAATATAAACGCGGTGTAAATATCGCTACAGCCGCGGATACAACGCTGACGACTCTTAGTCTCGCCCTTGGGGCATCGGGTGTTGGATTACTGTTGAGTGTTGCCGCTGTTCCCGTAGCTATTGGAATAGAAGTGGGAGCTGGTCTCCTTGGTGTGGTTGGTTTAACTTGTAAATTTATTCATAAAAAAATTAATGTCACAAGCTATGAAGCACAACGAGATTCGCGTGTTGGCCGAGTCAAAACTGAACACTATAAATGATCTTATTTCAAAAGCATTAGAAGATGATAAAATAAGCGATGAAGAATTTAGTCTCATTCTGGCTGAAGTTGAAAAATTCAATGCAATGAAAACAGACATAAAATCGAAACACAAAACTCAGTTGTTAAAGAAAAATCTATTTGATATTCAAGATGGTAAACCATCCAAAAAGCTAACTAGGTCAAACGTTCATATGTGAACGGTTGACTCAACCTCCTCTCTTTAAGGACCATTTGGCTCTCCATACACCTTTATAAGCCGGTTTTTCGTTTTTATGCTTGAGGGCGGTATTGCGCAGTTTTGGGCTGGGGTCGGTTGTATATAAAAACCCCATGACCGTTTCGCTCTCCATACACATATCCAACCATCATATTTTTTTTTTTTTATCTTGTGATTTGGCTCTCCATACACATATAACTTGTTTTAACTATATTTTTTTTTATGCTTGAGGGTCGTATTACTCCAACATACACAGGTTTTGACTAAATTTTTTTTATGCTTGAGGGCCTTAACACAAGCTAATACGCCCCAAAAAGTTGTATATAGAACCCCCATCTCTTATACTACTCACGTACTGTTTGCTCTGACATTTATCTCCAATTGTGGCAGACAGAGACTTTGATTTGATCCCAGGTTTGGCACAGTAGCTGGTAAGCAGTCATGCCTTCTGCTCCAACTGACATTCGGCTTGTCTGTGGCCGGTTTTTGCCTGTATTTATAGGCTTCATGTTGAAGAGAGCAAGAAAAGTGTCAGCCCTCCGTATCGCCATTGTCACGCTTCGACGACGGGTAGACGGTGTCAGTTTTGGCCTCCTCCTCTGTTATTTGTTCTGGGGTAGTTTTCTCCTTCGATGTGGGGACATTGAAAGTAACCCAGGACCAAACACTAATCCCACCAAAGATAGCATGAGGCAGACAAGACTCGCAAGTGCAGGAACCTCTCGGAGGGCTAGTCTGGAAAGATCAAGTGGTGCTGGTACTTCGATGTCCTCCCCTTCGCCCACAGAACCAACTCTCAGTGACATCATGGCAACTATTAAAGTCGTGAGTGATCAGATGGGGTCACAGATGTAGAGAAAGATGGAGGAGCTGAAGCAAGAGCTGAAGCAGGAAGTCCGTGACATCAAAGAGGAATGTACAGCTCTGCGAAGTGATCTGAGGGGGATGAGGGAGGAGATGACGAAGCTGAGAGCGGAGAACGAGGAGCTGAAGAAGACGAACCAGGACCTGTCCCAGAAGCTGACCGACTGCGAGACTAGGATCGACGATCTAGAGGGCCGCTCCAAGCGCAACAACCTGATCTTTTACGGCCTTCCCAGGGGAACCAACGAGACCAGTGCAGACTGTGAGTGTCTAGTGCAGGAACTTCTGACGGACAAGCTGGATATGACTGATGTGGTGGAGTTTGACCCAGTGCATCGGCTGAGTTCCAGGCCTGACTCTCCTGTGATTGTTCCTTGTGCATTCTATAAGCAAAAGGTAACTATCCTTAAGGCTAAAGGCAAATTGAAAGGCTCTAACATATTCATTGGTGAGGATTTTTCAAAAGGTGTAAGAGAGATTAGACGTAGATTAACACCACACTTGAAAAAAGCTAGACAGGATGGAAAGAGAGCCACGATGGTGTACAACCATTTGCTTATAGACGGCAAAAAGTTCTCTGTCAACGCAAATGACAAGCTTGTCGAGTATAAATAGGGAACCGGCCAGCCCGTATTTTTTACAAGCTGTGTATTTTTGAATGAGGCGGGCAAAAGAAAGGGTACACCGGTATTGCCGTCCTGTGCATACCGAAATGACACTGAACCGGCACGTGTTTTAAGTGACGAGAACGGTGTGCATATGGGGTTTGCTGATGAAAATGTGCCGTGTGTGACAGCTGAAAATCCTGTTTGTGAGCATAGGCACAGGGTGAATGACGATTTGTTGAATCAAAGTAATAATTTTGTCAGCAAAGGAAATTGTAAAAATAAATCGCTATCTTTCATTCATTGGAATGTCAATGGACTGCTACCAAAATTACATGACAATGATTTTGTTTCGTTTCTTGACTCTTTTGACTTTATTTGTTTAGTTGAAACATTTATTGATGAATTTAAGTCTTCTGCATTTTCTGGATATACTAGTTTCAGTGTACCTGCAATTAAATTTTCAGTAAAGGGGAGGCGATCGGGAGGAGTTCTGTGTCTTGTCAAAGATGTGTTTGTTCCATTTGTGAAGCAAGTTGATGTGAAATCAAACAGTTTTGGTGCATTAATTGTCGATAAAAATGTGTTTGGTGTTGATAAAGATGTGTTGTATGTGTATTCTTATGTGCCACCTGAGGGTTCTCCCTATTATGCTCATTTTGACTGTGAAAATGGTATTGCGTTATTAGAGGAGTTCTTGACTGATTGTTTGTTAGCCTGCAGGGATGTTTATATATTGCTGTGTGGGGATTTGAATGGAAGAACTTCTAATGTCTCTCACTACTGTCAGAATGTTTCAGATATTTCAGAGTTTCAACATGTAAGCCACCCAGTTAGTGTTAATCGTTGTTCTGAAGATTCTGTACTTAATAACTATGGTAAATTGTTGTTGAACATGTGTACTGCCCTTGACTTGTGTATTCTCAATGGTATGTGTCATGGCGACCAAAACGGTTGCTACACGTATGTGTCAGACAGTAGGTGCAGTGTGAATGATTATTTTCTTATGTCTTGTGACCTGTATGCATTGTTGTGTGATTTATGTGAGGTGCGAGTGTCTGAAAGAATTGATTCAGATCATATGCCTGTGGAACTTCATTTTAGGAATATTGGTGCTGAGCTGGAAAATACAAAGTTAGAAAATGACTTTATGTTGGATAAACTTGTGTGGAATGAGGATTCTGCTGATGTGTATAATAACAATATATCATCTGAAGAATATCAAGAAAGGATTAACTTTGCAATTAATCTTATTGATGTTGATATAAATCAAGCGTTAAAAGTGTTTAATGAATGCATTAAGGACGCTGCTGAATGTATGAAGAAACAAATATGTGTAAGGAATAAACTGAAACAGAAAGACTGGTTTAACGCAGGATGTCGCAGCAGTAAAAGAAATGTTCGCATGCTTCTTAACAAATTTAGACGCACTTTAGATGCAAACGATCGTAATTGCTTTAGGAAGGCCAGACGGGAATATAAGTATCTGCTAAAGAGAAAGCGAAAACTGTTTAATGCCTCTTTGCTGTCAGAATTAGTTGCCTCGATTAAGAATCAGAAACATTTCTGGAACAAAGTTCGTAATATTTCATTGAAACGAAAACAGCCTGTTAACAATATTAGTGAAGATATGTGGTTTGAACATTTTAAGACTCTTCTTACAAAAGATGTTGATTCTGACAATGAATTTCAGTGGGTGCAAGGGGAAGGGGAAGGGGAAAATTATTTAAATCGCCCGATTTCAATAGACGAAGTAATGTTTGCTGTTCGTAAAATAAAAAGCCGTAAAGCTGCAGGACCAGATGGCATAATTGGTGAATTGTTAAAGTATGGTAGTAAAACTGAATCAATTCTGAATTTTTTTGTAATGTTTTTTAACCGTTTATTTAACAGTGGTGTCTATCCGGAGAATTGGACCGAGTGTGTTGTTTTACCTCTTTACAAAAAAGGAGATGTGAATAATCTAAGTAATTATAGAGGTATTTCTCTTTGCGATATTAATAGTAAACTTTACAGTACTATCATTAATCATAGATTGCAAGAATGGGTAGAAGACAATAACATCACAGGCGAATACCAAGCAGGATTTAAACGGGGCTACTCTACTGTGGATCATATGTATACTATAATGGCTTTCGTTCAAAAACAATTCTCTTTAAATCGTAAATTGTATGTAGCTTTTATAGATTTTGAGAAAGCCTTCGACTCTATAAATAGAACAATTCTTTGGCCGATTCTTTTGAAAGCTGGTGTTCATGGAAAATTGTTGAAATGTATAATGAGTATGTATGCATGTGTGAAAGCTCGGGTAAGGTGTGGGGGTAGGATGACAGATTATATCCAGTGTACTTCTGGGGTGAAACAAGGTGATGTTTGCAGCCCTATTCTGTTTTCTCTTTTTATTAACGAACTAACCACTGAAATTATTAGAAACGGAAAACATGGTGCTCAGTTTACGGGTGATATTTTAGAGTTGTTTATTCTTCTTCTAGCAGATGATGTTGCGCTAATTTCTGAAACTATTATTGGTTTGCAAACACAATTAAACAGTCTGTTTCGTTCTGCAAATTCACTTCAGTTGAAAGTAAACATGTCAAAAAGTAATATAATTGTTTTTAGAAAAGGTGGGTATTTAGGAATTAGAGAAAGATGGACGTATGGCGGGGTTATAATGCCTGTAGTGAATGCATATAAATACCTAGGAATATATTTTTCAACTAAGTTAAGTTTCACAGCTGCATGTAAGGATTTATCAAGCAGAGCTAAACACGCATTACTTTGTATTATGAAAAAAATGATAACGTTAGAAAATCATTCCTTTGAGTTGCTTATGAAACTACTTGATTCTCAGATACAACCTATTGTTCAGTACGCAGCTGAAATTTGGGGTCTGTCTAATGCTGCAGTATTTTGTGAGAATGTACATTTATTTGCGTTGAAAAAGTTTCTAGGAGTAAGTATGAAAACGCCTAATGATTTGATCTATGGCGAGACAAAAAGATATCCGATATATCTCAATTCTGTGACAAGATGTATCTCTTACTGGTTAAAATTAACACAAATGGAAGATTTTAGGTTGCCAAGAAAAGCATATAATATGTTATATGATTTGGATGTAAGGGGTAAGAAAAACTGGGTATCAATGGTGAGAATTAAGTTATATGAGAAATGCGAACATGGTTATGTGTGGTTACAGCAGGGAGTAGGGGATATAAATGGATTTATCCGTACATTTCGAAATAGATTAATTGATTGCAGATGGCAAGTATGGTCGTACCACATTCAAGATAGCGATCGATTTGAGTTTTATAGGCAGTTTATTTCTGTGCATTCACTTCCGGTTTATCTGTCAATGAAGATGGATAGGCATTTGAAATGTATTATGACAATGTTTAGATTTGGGATTTCCGATCTCTCTCTTCATCGTTATCGTTATAGTAAGTTGAATGATCACGATATTATTTGTCCCTTGTGCAGATGTGCTGAAGAAAATGAACTTCACTTCGTGTTACGTTGCCCTGCCTTAAATGACCTTAGGCTACAGTTAATTCCACAAAAATATCATAGACATCCATCTCTGTTTCGACTTTCCTTGCTAATGTCATCAACAAATGAAACCATTGTAAAACAGTTCGCTATATACTTGTATAAGGCATTCAAAATCCGCAGTTTGATATGTGATTAATTGTGCTTTTTGTGTGTGCATGTGCATTGCTAGAATTGTAGTTAAATGTTTTCTGTTCCACATTGTTCTGGAATGTAACAATTTGTGTTCACTGATCCCCTTCATGAGGGGCTACGGCCTTTATTGAATAAAAATGTTCGTTCGTTCGTTCGTTCGTTCGTTCGTTCGTTCGTTCGTTCTCTCTCTCTCTCTCTCTCTCTCTCTCTCTCACCAGTCATGGTGACTGTGGAAAAAAAAAGTGTGTGCGTGTGTGTGTGTGTGTGTGTGTGTGCGCGCGCGTGTGTGCGTGTGTGTGTTACTCGCTTCCGTTCAGTACAGATGTGAGCGATGTTGTGTCTCTCAGTTTGACGCTGTGTTATACTCGTACATTATACATGTATTAAGTATTCAGTATAACTCATTTATATGCGTACATGTTTGTGTGTCTCTTAGAACAACGGCAGATGTGTAAGTCGGCCAAAGTGCTAATATCTTCGCCGTTGGAAAATAAAGATTCATTCTCTCTCTCTCTCTCTCTCTCTCTCTCTCTCTCTCTCTCTCTCTCTCTCTCTCTCTTCATGACCTAGTGACCCAACTATACTTGGAAGTGTACAAATGCCATAGACCGATCGGATGATCGCTGCAGCAAAAAAGAAAAGCAGAGAAAAAAGAAAACGGGAAGACATTGGCATCAAGCAAACTCCAACTCCCAGAGAAAATGACTTGGGGAGGGGAGAGAGGGAAGAAGGGAGGAGAGTGTTGTCCTAATAGCATTTTGCTTGTTTGCGTAGCCTGATGCCCGCTTTTTGTTTCTTTTTGTTTTCGATTTAAAAAAAACGACGTTCCTTTGAAAGTGTCTCTGTTTGCCTGTTTTGTTCTGGTTACCCTGTTGTTGCTATTGGTGATGTTTTGTTTTTCTTCTTCTTTTTCTTCTTTTTGCATTGTATTGTTGCAAAGATAGTGGAATTATCCATCAGACTTGCATGTAAATATGTTGTCGAGATGAGAATGGAGACATAAATCTGCGTTATCTCTAATGCATTATTATTTTAAGCCTTGGATACACTCCAAGAACTGACCAGTCCTCTTCCTCCTCGCACTACTAGCCTGAACTGAACATAATCTTCTTCCCCGTCAAGACAGTTATCCCCCCTCCTCTCTCCTAGTGGCGTCTCTCAGATTGTGACTGACCAACGGGAAAGGCTTTTTTCTTCTTCTTTTCTTCTTTCTTTTTTTTCTTTTATTGTGGGGATTGTTTCCTTTTACTTCATTTTATTTGGGGGTATACATCCCATGCGATATGCAGTTTTAGTGGCATTAAAACCACGC
This sequence comes from Babylonia areolata, assembly GCF_041734735.1. Taxonomy (NCBI): domain Eukaryota; kingdom Metazoa; phylum Mollusca; class Gastropoda; order Neogastropoda; family Buccinidae; genus Babylonia; species Babylonia areolata. Next base: position 37,884,996 of record NC_134878.1, read on the forward strand.
CGTTGTATGGGATACTGAATCCTGCACAGGGAGACGTGGCCTGGCCGTGTTTCTTTCAGTGCCAGCGCATATCGTTATAAAGGAAACAGTTACATGTCAGGTGGCCGGGATTCCACGCACCAGCTGACACCATGGGGTGACCAGTCTTACGTAGCATCAGTGTCGGCTGCTCAACAGTCACAAGACATGTTCTTGCACTATAAAAGTCCGAAGTTCAGTGACTCGGATATATTCAGGCTGTCATTGTCTGCGTAGTTTGAGTGGTGTTTGGAAAGTAGTTGCTTGTACCTTCGTTTGTCACACACACACACACACACACACACACACACACACACACACACACAATATATATACATATATATACATATATATATACATACATATATATGTACATGTGTAGATAGATATGTACGCGCGCGCACATTGATACACATATGCACACGTACGCCGGGCCGGTACATACACATAAATACACACATACGCACACGCAAACGCACTCTCTCTCTCTCTCCCTCTCTCTCTTTCACATGCACACACACACGCGCGCACACACACACACACACACACACACACAGGAGAAGCGCAGTGCCGCACAATGCTTTAACTCACTCAGTGCGGCCAGTCCTCTCTTCTCCTCTACACAGACCCCTCGGATGTCCAGTGGGTGTCTGAATGACCCAACCTTTAGCTTCCATCGTCAGAATTGTGGTATTCTTTGTCAACATTCACGTCTTCAGTATAAGAGCCTTCCGCTTGCAATATTTTGATGATGGTAATTGGGGTGAAACGCTGTTAACGTCGTCTCTTTCGCCGTTCGTATGGAAAGAGTTAACCATTCATCACCATCTCATATTTCCTCGACGGCGATTCTGATGCCCAAAGAACTTACAACCCTCACGCCAGCAGGAAATCATCTTATCACCCTTCCGCCCTTTCCCTACCCCCTCCACCGACCACTACAGCTTTCTGGAACCAGCGCCTGGTTGCTTGCTATCCGATTTTCCAAGGTGACCTGTTGGCCAGTGGCCATTGAGCATTGTCCATTACCGACTGAGCCGTCCCTGTGAGCAGACTTGTGTCCATTTTTCTAAGTGGACAATTAGGAAAGAAGCTCAAGCATCAGTCTCGCCAAGGTCGTTTGGTCCAAAAGCAGATGACACCTATGTCAAGGCTTGTTGGAGGAGGAGGAGGAGGAGGAGGGAGTGACCGGGAGACGGAAGGGGCGGAAGGAGAGTGGGGTTGTGGCTTGGAGAAGATGAGAGGATGGGGGTGATGGGGGAATAGGCGGCAGTGGGGGGGAGGGGGGTATAGTGAAGCAAAGGGGTGTTGTGCGCGCGCGCGCGTGTGTGAGTGGTATACCGTGCACGATGGCGTTGTTGTCATGGAAACGGAGAGAGAATTCGCATTTGTTTGTTTGTTGTTGGTTTTTTAATTTCGTTTGGTTGCTTTTAAGTTTCTTTTTTCTGTCCCTTTTTCTATTCTTTTCATTATTTCGTTCATCTCTCCACCATTTTGTATTCTTTTGCCTTCGTAGTTTTTCTGTCATTGGATTTTGGTCTTCATTTTCTTGAAATAATTATTATCTTGTTTCATTCCATCTATTTTCATTCCATAGCTTCTCGTTCGTTCGTCCCATCTTTCTTCTTTTTTTTTTCTACCTTTGATCAAGTGGGTTACCTTCTTTGTCTGAATTACATATACTGTTTGAATGCCCAAACCACAACTGAACGACCTCAGGTTGAAATACTCCTTAATCGATATCAAGTCGTACTTGACATGACGTCAGCAATGTGCAGATATTGTGAATGGTAGACTCGGTATTCAGGTAAATCTAAGTTTCTTCTTCTGGCCTTTAAGCGTTGGGAAAATTCATAAAGACAATAACATTAACAAGCATTTCCGTAATAAATCGTGTGTCTGTACCAATAGCTAGCTAAATAAGGACAATATGTTTTGTCATTGCTTTATTCAAAAGCCTCCACTCTGATGATCTTTAACTGAGTATCAGTATCAGTATCAGTAGCTCAAGGAGGCGTCACTGCGTTCGGACAAATCCATATACGCTACACCGCATCTGCCAAGCAGATGCCTGACCAGCAGCGTAACCCAACGTATAACTGAACTGATTAAGAGAGGGCGAAAGATTATAATTTCTTCCCATTACTTAGGTTTGATTATGCACATCAAGTTTGCAAGGGGACACAGGTCTAGATGAAAGTAAACAATGTTGTTCTTGTTGTTTCTGCTTTTATTGTGTTCATCCAATACGTGAGTGCACCTGCCTGTTTTTCCCAAAGCACTCGAACCTTGCGAACAGTGACACTCTTAACACTTAACCAGACTTTTGAAACTCAAGCACACAAATTCTAAGTCTCAGCAGCCCACACTTTATCCTGCCTGCGTGAGATCGGTATCGGTATCCGTAGCTCAAGGAGGCGTCACTGCGTTCGGTCAGATCCATATACGCTACACCACATCTGCCAAGCAGATGCCTGACCAGCAGAGTAACCCAACCGCTTAGTCAGCCTTGAGAAGAATTTTTTTTAATGTAAAAAAAAAAATCAAATAGAATAAAACGAATTTTAAAAAAATAATAAAAAATAGTATATAAATAAATAAATAAAATAATACCAATAATAACAATGGTATTTATAAGGCGCAAAATCTTGATGAAATCAACTCTAAGAGCACAAAAACAAACAAAAAACAATACAAAAACAAAAACAAAACAAAACAAAAATAAATAGATAAATGAATAAATAAAAAAATTAAAGAATTAAAAAAAAAATGAATATAAAAAATAAAAGACAATAATGATGATAAATAAGCAAATAAGCAAATAAATGTAAAACATGCAGACACACATACACACATACACCACACACATGCATAACAGATATACAACAAACATGCAGTTTCACAGATATGAAAGCACAATCAAATACACATAAATACATGAGCCCCAACACACACACACACACACACACACACACACACACATTACCCTCAGTAATTTATTTAGATTAAGGCAAATTCAGGCATTATCAAACAGGATAAAGCTGAACGCTTTTATAACAAAGTTCAGCAGAGATGTTAAATGTATATGTGGGGAATCTATTTCTCGCAAACACATACTCTTTGAATGTCAGAGTCTGAAATCGTTTTTACCAAACTTCTCGGAAAATTCTTTTGAATGTATTTTTGACAGTTTCAAGATGTTATCTGCTATTGCAAAAGGTTTGCTGCATAACCCAATTGGACATTTGTTATAGTTGTTACAGTTGTTTGATGTTAACGTTTCCTTCTATATTGTGCCTATGTCTCCCCTTTTAATGTTTTATTTTTTCCAATGCTCTGTATCTTTCCCCACCACACACACACACACACACACACACACACACACACATGCGCACACACGCGCACACACACATACACACCATTCTTCACCCTCTGCCCAACCCCTCTGCCCAACACCGAGCACACACACATACGCCCATATCCCCCACCCCAAACCCCACACACACATATATATATATATATATATATATGCACACCCGCACGTTCCAGTATTCCATGCAGACATGCGTACACACACATACCTCATCCTCTACACACACACGTATACACGCGCGCGCGTGCGCGCGCTGGAACATAATCAGTACATTTTAGGATAAAGAGGTGCCAATTTTGATAGATTCATTAGGTATGTTTGTAAGTTAGATTTGGATTTTTGAAAATTTGATTCCGTTTTTAAAGTTTCTGGGATATGATTCCATAACCACCCCCCTGAACATGCAAGGCTTGATTTACATAATCAGTGGAAGTGGATTTTTCTACAGGATTTTGCTAGGGACAACCTTTTTGTTGCCGTGAGTTCTTTTACATGTACTAAATGCATGCTGCACACTGGACCTCGGTTTATCGTCTCATCCGAATGACTGTCGTCCAGACAACAACTCAAGGTATAGTGGAGGGGAAGAAAGAACTGGCGACTGTGTCGGTATTCAAACCAGAGCGCTCAGATTCTCTCGCTTCCTTGGCGGAGGCGTTACCTTCAGGCTATCACTCCACTTTATGATATATATATAATTAACTAATTAATATTCGCGTGGTGGGGGTAATATCAGACGGGTAGGGAAGTGTTCATCCGATTCCCATGAGACATGTTCGACACTGCGTATTTCTGACGTCCAGTGGATGGCTGAAAAGATGGAAGCGACACAGATATGGATACAGAGAGAAGCATGGAGGAAGGTAAGACAGCACACACACACACACACACACACACACACACACACACACACACACACACACACACACGCGTTAGTCTTCGTTGTGAACAACACTGCCCAAACAGGAGAACTCAAGGGACCAAAGAAGAAATCTTCAGACTGTGAAAGTAATCAGGTAGAAGACAGGACAGAAGACTGCCTTCTTCTCCAGTCTTCAATTTTCTTTAGTCATCTTGAGTCGTTAACAAACAGTACATTGAGCTTGAGTAGCGGCGGGGACGATGAAAGAGAATTCTTCGCTGTCAAAGACCTTGGAATGTTGATAGTGTGGAAGAAAAAAAAGGCTGGGTTGAGTGGAGGGCTTGACGTGAGGGGGAGTGAGACGAAGAAATGGGTTTAGTGGGAAGGTTTGGGGAAGGGGGATGGGAAAAGTGAAACAAGATGGCCAGTGAATATTTTAAAGAAAAGGAGAGGAGGAAAAAATGGCCAGAAAGAAGAAAATGAAAGAATGATTAAAGTACACCAACAAACAAATTGAAAAGGTCAGTCTATGATTTAAAAGAAACAAAAAGTGATGACGAATTTTGCATGCTTTCAAAAAAATGAAAAAAGTGGAACAGGTGTTTAAACAAAATGCTGGTAATTTTATGCTTTAAAGACTATAAGAAAATGGTAGTCATTTTCAGTTTTACAAACGAGAAAAAGAAAAAAAGTAAATTTGAATTTACAATAAATTAAGATGAAAAAATGTAAAGGCAGTCAAGGTATGTTTAACAGAAAAAAGAAAGAAAAAGGAAATGGTCGAAGTATTTTGACATTTTCAATCACCGTAAACACTCGCACAGACACATACACACACGCGCGCGGCTACAGGAAATTTAGTGCAAGAGTGAAAGGGGGTGAACTAATGAGACGAGAGAAACAGACAGAAAAACAACAACAGATGGATGAAGAGAGGGGGCAGGGTAGAAACGATGGAAAGGGGGATAAAAGGATATGGAAGGGTGGGCTAAAAAAAAAAAAAAAAAAAAAAAAAAAGGAGAAGAGCAGAAAACAAGTGCTCCATGGACGAAACAGTGTGCAGGTCAGCTGAGGTATGAGGGTCAGCCCGGGGTCAGCAGCATAAGTAGAGCCAACATCCACAGCACACTGATTGCTACAGCAGATAACTTCTCGTTTGACCACTGGATATACCTTGGTTTCTTTGCGCGCGTGTGTGAGTGCCATATCTCTCTCTCTCTCTCTAAAACTTTCACAGTTACGCCCCTTCCCTTCCCCCATCCTCCCAAACACACGCTCAAAGTGAAGGGACCTCAATGACGTCTCTGTTGGTCAATCAGATACAGACCCTTCCAAAACAAACAGACGGTAGACGGTCATTGGGACTTGAAGGGAAAGGACATCAGATACACACAGCCGCATCTCTGTCGGAGAATCCGATAACTAAAATAAACAACACAAAAACTTTCCGGAAGAGTGGACCAGAGGGACTGACATCAACGGCAGCTTTGTTGGACAATCTGATATCAAATAAACAAGAAGGAAGAGGCAGAGGACGAAGGAGGGACGAAAAAGCAGAAAGAAAAGCAGCTTAGGACAATTCTCATTGATTATAGTACAGCTGATCGCATGACAAGGCCATATTTCATCAGGCTGGACCATAGATTGGTGATAGGGTTTAGTGAGTGGAGAGGAAATGACAGTGGTGCACAAGCTGGAAGCCCGTTGGATAAAGAGGGTGGTGATGAGGTAGAAGGTGGAATGAAGGAATGGACGGGGGAGGAGGGAGGTGGGTGAGGAAGGAGGTAGCTTGTCAGTCATCCTGAAGCCAAAGAGCGTTCCTGGCAAGATGATAACCCAAAACATGATATTCATATTTTTTGGCAACTTACACAAAGCAAGTGTGTTCGCGCGTGTATAGTTGTAGTAGTTGTTGTTGTTGTTTTCTATTTCTTCTTCTTCTTGTTGCAAGAGTCGTTGTGACTTTGAAGTTGTTGTTCAAATTAACATCCAAACACCAATGTCATTTGAACGGTTGACATACAAGCCAAAAAAACAAAACAAGAAGGCTATTGAATGAACAATGGGTTAATGAAAGCGTTATTTATAACACTACAGGGGTAAAATGCTTTCAATATTTGACATTAGAAACAAAACAAAAAACTGGCTGGCAACATATTTGAAGCGGGGTTACAAACATTGCATTTTGACTGGAATAAGTGTTGGCAAATTGAAAAGTACATTTCAACTGGAATATATAATACACAAAGTAAAAGCAAATATAACATACACATTAACATGAAACATACAGTACACAAAGTGAAAGCAATGATGACGATGTTGATGATGATAATAATGATGATGATAATGATAAAATGATATTATCATCCTTTTTTGTTCTTGTTGTTGTTGTAGTTGTTCTTGCTGTTGTTCCAAAAATGCTGATAATATTGCGCTAATTATTATGAGCAAAACAAATCAAACTTGAGAGACAGAGACAGAGAGAGAGAGAGAGAGATTACCTTTCGGTTGTTTATTGATGTTGTTGTTGTTTGTCTTGGTTGTGCTAATGTTTACGTACTTGCCACTGTACGAGTAAAGGAAGCAAGACAGAAAAAACAACAACGCACTAATCATTCAAACAAAAAGGCAAACATAGAATGAAGCCAAGTGAATATTTTGTACTTATGTAGCCAAGTGCTCAATACGACTGGCTATTAACCGTGACTCAACTCACAGCACGAACTGAAAGCTGAGCTATAGCAGACGCCTTTTTCGCAACTAACTGCCAGTCTCCAACGGCTCGCGCAGAATGTGTGACGCCATTCCTGGTTTGATTGCAAAGCCCATTCTAAACCTATCCTCTAAACAGCTATTAAATCAAATCTCTGTATCGTTCACTGTATTGTACTTACACACACACTTTAATCAGTTAGAAGCATGCTAGATTTCAGTTTAATCAGTGTAAAGATTTCAACTGACGCTAAGAGTACGTCATTTTGTCCTTCTCGCCAGGGCACAACCACTCCATAACCAGTGTTGCTGTACGCCATTGGGTGAGCTCTAATCTGTGCTTCTGACACAGTGTATTTGATTAATATCACTTTTGTTGGATCAGTAAACTGCAAGTATTATATACTAGCAGAATCGTCACAATTCCATCTTTAAATCTATACCATTTGTGTTTGCCTACGTTAAATTGATTTAACGCAGTTTGTAATTTTTCCGCGATGATTATAAATTCATCTGAAATAATCAACACATCATTTTATACTCATTACAAAGTAGGCATTGAGCTCTTTCTTTTGCAACCTATCCGACGTAAATCTGTTCAGGGGTCATTTAGAAATCTATCATTGAACACCTTGTAAGAAACACAACGCTAGTCAAATTTATGGGGATATGAGTCGATTCGCTTCACAGGCCATGCTAGCATCAGTGCAGTTCACTTAACTTGCATAAGTAGACGGTGTGGGTGATCACTGGTCACTTTCCAAGTGGCCAGTCACTGGCTGGAGCATGCTCTCTCTCTCTCTCTCTCTCTCTCTCTCTCTTGCTGTGTGGTTTCAGTTTCAGTTTCTCTTGCTGTGTGACAAGCAGTGTGTGTAGTGTGTGTTCCCGCAACAGCTAGTGTCATCGCCATATCACTGAAAGTTCTCCATTTGAAATGTGCTAATGATTTGTAAATTGTATTCTTCGACACAGTACTTGTGTTCATATGAGTATGTTGATATTGCTTTGTTCAGTTACTGCTTTGACATGTAGTGGCAGCTCGGCTATGATTGTTCTAGAAAATCGCCATGTCGTCATGTGCTCGTAGCAGTATTCCATTTAATTCTTCTTAACCTCACAGTAAGTGACGTCTCTGGACACTGATAGTTTGTTCAGGAATGTTCCAGTGAATGACACGTTCTTTCTCATTTGCTGAGTAGTATAAGGGATGGGGGTTCTATATGTAACGGATTTAAGCGCCCATAAGGCGCAACAACGCCTTAAACCATAAAAACGAAAAACCCGCGCGATCGTTTTTTTCGGCTTAAAAAGGTGTATGGAGAGCCAAATCACTAGATAAAAAAATGATGGTTAAATATGTGTATGGAGAGCCAAATGGTCATGGGGGTTCACAAGAGCGCAAAAAAAATCAGATCTACCTCAAAAGTAATCTACCTTTTCCCGCAAGCATTTTTCCAACTTCCATTTTATAAGTACCCCAAGATTTTTTTTTGGGCTACCAAATTTCGGCAACTTTTTTTTGGGGGACGCGATTTTTCGATCTTCGAATTTCCCCCAGATCTTTCTCTGTATATACTCTTCTTTCTATTTCTTTTTCTAGTGCTTTCTTCCACAGTCTAGAAGGAATACAAGGGAAAGCAGGATTCTGGAAAGAGAGTTTCCATGTCTGGGTTTCTTCTACTGGAATACCTAGAGCGCAAAAAAAAATCAGATCTACCTCAAAGTAATCTACCTTTTCCCGCAAGCATTTTTCCAATCTCCAACTTCCATTTGAACATATGAAATCTACTACTGTATAGCATGGAGACAAACGTATCTACAACTTTCGAAAGAATTGGACTACGTGCCGAGAAGGCGATAGCAACACATATATTGCTAGAAAATACATACAACAGCAACTTGGTGCCAGATATATCCAAGGTAGACTATCTAGCCAACAACAATGGCAGAACACATATACAAACTCTAGAAGGTCTTCCAACCTTTGTAGACGACCTATACGTATTCGGATATCTACAACAGAAAGATTGTGTAGTATCGAAAGGCAAAGTACTATGTACCACCGGAGACACTTCTTCGGCAAAAAATATAGTATCTAGAATATATTCCAACCTATCGGACCTAGTGGAATACAAACACGTACATATTGCCATTGTGCACACATTGTCTATATCTGCAAAGAACAGTACAATATCTAGTACTATAGATAGAATAGAAAGAGAAACGAATTCCAAGGCAAAAGAGAACTGGAAACAACAACATCCAAATACACCAATATATGCTCTATTTGTAGCAAAACTCGATGTATCCGAACTATCTATCGAACATCTACACAAAATCCTCCCAACATTCGAGGAGAGACTAGTAGCAAACGGATATGGTATCTATTCCATAGACTACACCAGAGATTTCTCCGGGACTCTAGACAGACAAGCACTAGTGGAATACCTAGCAGAAGAACACAACTTCCGAGAACAAGGCACATTCGTAGAAGCCATACAAGATTCCCAGCCTACAATACTCGACAACACACACTCTGTAGGAAACCACGTATGTACATGGATATCCGAACACAATGGCTATACAACGAGAACCAAACTATACAACAAAATAGTATCCAATTTCGAAGCAGGAGAAATACGAGAACAATTCGGCGGACATCTAGCAGACTACGTAGACTGTCCAAACGAACATCTTCGAAAAACCTTCCACCATCCAGATGTGCAATCTAGAGGCTGTACTAGAATAGAAGTATCGTTGTATGCATGCAGAGATAGAACACCAGAAACAGCAAACGAACTTGTAGACGATGTATTGGAATTCGTTTCTCCTGCAAACAATCCACTATTTGTAGTACAACCAGCAAAACAACAATGGAACAATCTTGCAAAAGAACTCGACAGATGCTTTGTTCTAGCCGATAGACCACAATCTGCAATATATGTCTGTTGGTATGCACATACAAGAACAAAAAGAATGGCAGGTGTGCGAATACGACCAACACAAAATACTGTAGACGACGACAAACTATGGAATACTGCAATTCTATGGGCTATGGGAGACTTTGGCTTTCGCAACTGTCCTATATTCCAAACCGAAATACTATGTGCAGACAAATACAGTGGAATACATCTTTCCAAACTACAATGCTATACAAAAGACAAAAACTCGAAAACAATACTTGTAGCGTGCAATAGACCTTGCCAACTACATCCAGACGTAGAACCTCCTACAATGCTTCTTCCACCTACAAACACAATAGAATGGGAGTGGAGACCAAAGAAAACACATACAATAGGAGTAGAACAACCTATCTACAAACTGCACAAAATAGAGAAAATTGCAGAACAGAAACAAATATCTCTACTATCTAGTATAGACCGAGAAAAGAAACTTGCACAGATTGGAGAAGAACAATGCGCAGAAGAATGGAGACAAAGTGCGATAGACAAACTGGAAAACTACCACAAAGAACATACCAATACAATAGAACAACGAGAAAGAGAAATAGAACAAATATACGAGGAAATGGAAAGAAACGAAAGAGACCAATACAACTCGTTGCAAATAGAAAAACTAGTAGAAAGAACTTTCTTGGGCAAAATAGAGCATATATCCAAAATTTCCAACAAAGGTATATGGAGCGTTCTAGGATATCGACAACAAGATGGGAAAGACCACTGTAGAGTCGTAGTTGCAAAAGACGATGGAGAACCAATTTCCATATGGGCAAATACTGGACTACGAAAAATTCTACATGCAACAAAGAAATTCGTAGAATGCAAGAAAGATAGATACAATAGAGAACTGTGTTGGTTTCCAAAAGAGCGTATATTCGAAGAAGACGATCTATACAAGCAAAAACGTATACAACTACTATTTCGAGTTCTACCTCCAAAGAAATTCGTACCAAATGGCAGCGACAAAGAAATAGAATGGTTTCCAGTGGAACCTACATCTGTACCAGACGGAATAGAACTCCCATCTCTTGTAGAAATAGCACTAGAAAAAGAACTGGAGAAGAAGGAAATAGAGACCAAATCGACCCTAGGTAGTACAAGTCTACCACTTTGTACAGAGTGGAAAAAAATACTAGAAATAGAACCAGGACAATATATTTGTAGAAAGTATGCTGTAGGCGAATATCGCAAAAAAGAGAAGTATATCTTGTACATTGTTCCAACAGACAACAATGGTATTCCATCTACAGACATAGAAATGCCAGTACACGGCTATTTTCTCGAAAAAGAGATAGAACGGTATGGTGGCAGAGAAATGCTGGAAAAGATGAAACAACCAATGTTGTGTAGAGTAGGAGGAGAGAAGACAAATCCACAAAAAAAGAAAGATAGACTATTCTATATAGTAGCATCTATCGAAGAAAACTAGAATATACGGCCACACTGGTAGCAGAGATATGGTTCGCCACAATAGGCAACAGCGAGAAGTTTCTTTCGAGGACATTCTCCCAATATACGAGGAACAGGATCTGTATGTGTTTTTGCTAGTTCTACTACCTTTCTATCCATATAAAAAAAACGATCGCGCGGGTTTTTCGTTTTTATGGTTTAAGGCGTTGTTGCGCCTTATGGGCGCTTAAATCCGGATCGCGCGGGTTTTTCGTTTTTATGGTGCGCGGGTTTTTCGTTTTTATGGTTTAAGGCGTTGTTGCGCCTTATGGGCGCTTAAATCCGGATCGCGCAGGTTTTTCGTTTTTATGGTTTAAGGCGTTGTTGCGCCTTATGGGCGCTTAAATCCGTTACATATAGAACCCCCATCCCTTATACTACTTGCTGTCACTGATTAGGTTAGGTTACTTATGGGGCTTCTGTAGAGGAGATTTAAATGTTGCACACAGGCTCTACTTAACTGTTAATGTTCCGCAGTTTTAACTGTTAATGTTCCGCACAAAACTGGATAACATGTGTAGGTTCATTTACCACTTAATGGTTAAGCCATGCTGGTTCTTCCAATCTTTGTATCGAGCACTATCTGGTCTCTCAGTTTGCCAGTATAATATCAAAGCCACTGATTCTTTTATCTTGATTATTATTCATGTGTTACTTTACATGCTGATATCAGTTGTACTGCTTCAGTGTTTCACAGTTACAGTGTGCTCAGTACTCTGTGTGTAGTGTTCTCTTGTGGTGATTACAATAGTGTTATAGTGATATCAGCTGTTGGTTAAAACCACCTGATATGTATCACAGTTTGTTAATTATAATTTAGTTATCATGCTCTCTCCAATACAGCTTACACCAGAAAAGTGCTACATGATAATTGATCCATTTGAGTCACTTTGACACAGTATAAGCTTTACTTAATCTGTACTGTCAGTGTACTTTCACTAAATCAGCATAGCTTCAATCACTTTAACTGCTCTATTCAAAATATTAGAAATATCATTTGATGTCAGTGATTGGTCTTCACACATATGCATTATCTTATGGTGTTGATTATCCCAAGCCGAGTGGTAGTCTTTCCATGTAATATGTATACATGTGCTTTACTATTCAGGTGTGCTGACATGTTGTTCTTTATGACATTTGTTTGTTGTGTCTTATCAGTGCACTGTTTTCTCTATTCTCATTGTTTTCTTATTTTCTTCTATCTTCTGATAAATATTCTGAATAAAACATTAGAAAACCCTTTTGTGACTGGCCTCTACATGTTCCTGGCCTGCGCGGGGATTCTTTTCTATCCTTTAATTCAGTAAATCATTAGTGATTCTTTTGTACCGACCCTTATAACCCACTCGGTTCATAATACGGCTACACTTATACTGAAGTAGCTGTCTTTGTCTTGTGGTCAAGTCATCGGCTGCCTCTTCACGTTGTGGTGATCGTACAAATAACCCGGCCCGAAGCTCTCCACTTCCATTGCATCCAGAATCTGTTTTCCGTTTAAATCCGCAGGATACTGTGCAGCGGTAAAAGTCTTTGTTGTCATTGTTGCACCATGATTTGTCATGAGAAAAAATATAAATCAGGTCTGAGTGAGTGGCGGTGGCTGTGGTTACAGATGACACAACTGTTTCGTCACTTACCATTGGTTTGCTGGTGTTGTCGCTACTGTTGCTGCAGTTGTTTCGTCACTTACCATTGGTTTGCTGTTGTTGTCGCTACTGTTGCTGCAGTTGTTTCGTCACTTACCATTGGTTTGCTGGTGTTGTCGCTACTGTTGCTGCAGTTGTTTCGTCACTTACCATTGGTTTGCTGTTGTTGTCGCTACTGTTGCTGCAGTTGTTTCGTCACTTACCATTGGTTTGCTGTTGTTGTCGCTACTGTTGCTGCAGTTGTTTCGTCACTTACCATTGGTTTGCTGGTGTTGTCGCTACTGTTGCTGCAGTTGTTTCGTCACTTACCATTGGTTTGCTGTTGTTGTCGCTACTGTTGCTGCAGTTGTTTCGTCACTTACCATTGGTTTGCTGTTGTTGTCGCTACTGTTGCTGCAGTTGTTTCGTCACTTACCATTGGTTTGCTGTTGTTGTCGCTACTGTTGCTGCAGTTGTTTCGTCACTTACCATTGGTTTGCTGTTGTTGTCGCTACTGTTGCTGCCGTTGTTTCGTCACTTACCATTGGTTTGCTGTTGTTGTCGCTACTGTTACTGCTGGTGAAGAAGTGTCCTTGACAACATGATGCGAATGGGAGTTATCTACTCAAAGATTCCAAGACACTGTAAACATGTTCAATGATGTCGTACAAGTTACGCAAAAACCGGTTACTGTAAATTTTGTGAAGAAAGTGTGTCTGAGCGCTTGTCCGAAATCCTGTGAGCTTGACCCTGTCCCGTCTTCTTGTTGGTTGAATGTATTGATGTTCTACTGCCACATATTACTCATGTCATCAATTCTTCCTTACTGTCTGGTTGTTTCCCTGAAAGCTTCAAATCTGCTGTTGTACGTCCACTCATCAAGAAACCATCTTTGGATCATAATTGTTTGAAAAATTATCGACCTGTCTCTAATCTGTCATTTTTATCAAAACTGCTAGAAAAGATCATATTGTCTCAGCTCTTAGCTCATCTGGAACAAAATGGTTTACTTAATTCCCACCAGTCAGCTTATAGACGTGGTCATAGTTGCGAAACAGCCCTTCTTAGAACAGTGAATGATTTGCTTTCGGGATTTGATGAGGATAAGATATCTGTTCTTGCTCTCTTAGATTTGTCAGCAGCTTTTGACACTATCGACCACTCTATCCTCTTGAACAGACTTAAAACTTCCTTTGGTATTCGTGACACTGCACTAGTGCACTAGCATGGATCACGTCATACCTGTCAGATCGTACACAGAAAGTGTGTGTAAATGGTAGATACTCTAGAGTATCTGCTTTGAAATATGGTGTCCCACAAGGGTCCGTCCTAGGTCCTGTTCTTTTCGTGCTGTATGCGGCTCCTGTGTCGGATGTCATCAGTCATCATGCGATGTCGCATGAGAGCTTTGTTGATGACACACAACTTTATCAGTCGGCTTCCATAGCTGAATTTGATGCACTGGTGATTCAAACACAGGAGTGCATTGCTGGCCCAAAGGACTGGATGACTCTCAACAAGCTGCAATTAAATGATGATAAGACTGAATTGATGATAACCTGTCCAAAGAAGTTTCGTCAACATCCTTCCTTTCCTGACTGTTCTGATCAATAGCACACCTGTTTCACTTTCTCTCTCTGTTCGCAGTCTTGGTGTAATCCTGGACCAGTCTCTTTCCTTCCAACAGCACATTTCGAATATATGTAAAGTTGCCTATTTGGAACTGCGTAGAATCAGTTCTATCCGCCACTATCTCTCAACCGATGCAACCAAGACACTTGTATGCTCTCTGGTTCTCTCAAGATTGGATTACTGCAACTCTCTTTTGGCCGGCCTTCCCAAATATCTGTTAGATAGACTCCAACGAATTCAGAATAATGCTGCCAGACTCATTTGCAGAGCTTCTAAATTTGACCATGTTTCTCCTCTCCTTCAGTCTCTCCCCTGTTTGCTTGTTTCTGATCGAACAGACTATAAGCTATCCACTCTGACCTTTTCTGCAGTCAACGGATCTGGCCCCAAGTATCTTTCTGAACTCATCCATATCTATACCCCGTCTCGCCAGCTCCGTTCTTCCTCTGATACTCGACTTCTCAGGATACCTCACGTCGGAAGTAAGACCTATGGACACAGATCGTTTTCTTTTCAATCGCCAAAGACGTGGAACAAGCTCCCTGATAACCTCCGTCATTGTGATTCCCTCGCATCTTTTAAATCTCGTCTCAAAACTCACCTTTTCCCTCAACAATAAGTTCAATTGTGGCAGGTCCACTTCCTTTTCGTTAGCTGTGCTTGATCACCACATAGAACACCCTTCTATGGATACTTACAAAACCCTGTCTCGCGTGCACCTCGGGGATCAGCTGCATAGCATGAGACATAAATTCAGATCCCCAAAACCCAAAACAGGCGTGGCAAAAGAGGTGGGAAAAGATTGTGCTTAGGTAGCAGAATGACAAAAGCAGAGCGGCTGTCAAAGAAATTCTTTAGAATCGGCAGTTGGAATTGTTCCAGCGCGAGAATGAGAATCTCAACAATTGAGAAATTGGCATATGATTTTGACATTTTATGTCTCCAAGAGACCAGGACAAGTGCAGACAGACCAATACATTTTGAGAATTTCACAGTCTTTCAAAGGAATGAAGGAAGAGGAGTAGCAATCATACTGAACAAAAACCTAAAAAACAAAGTTTCCACCATAAATCTAGAGAAATGGTGTAGCAACTCATGTGAACTAGTGGGGGTGCGTCTCGAAAAACCTGACGGAATTCACAAAAGCATCGTGCTCATCAATGCCTATGTTCACCCAGGAACCTGCACAAAAGAGGATTGGGCCTTTTTAGAGGAATAGAGAACGAACTTGGAGACTCAGTCATTATCTGTGGAGACCTCAATGCAAGATCCAAGCTATGGGACCAGCGGAACACCAACCCACAAGGACTCGCACTTGAAGGAATGATAGGGGAAATTCTTCTTAGCCCATTAACAACCACATCCCCAACTCGCCTTGGAACAAGACAAGGGGACAGTGACAGTGTGATCGACATCGCTCTAACATCTCCAAAATTCAGAGCAGAAATGAATGCAGAGACGCTTCCACACCAAGGCAGTGACCACCTCCCGGTAGTTTTCAGTCTACAGAAACTGTCAGATAAACGCTGCATGAAACCGCGTGATCCATTTCAGTATGAAACCAAAGAGACAACCGTCATCGAAAAATTAAGACGCAGAAGAAACAAAAGAACGGCACTGAACAGGATGCAAACTATTCAGCCCCCATGGTGGAATACCGACACAGAGAGAGCCTGGATAGAAAAACATGCGGCTGTCAAACTTTGGCAAAAAGAAAGAACAAAACCATCTCCAGACAAAGATATTGAAACAAAAATGAAAGAAAAAACTAAACAGTTTGAAACCATTGCTCAAGAGGCCAAAAATGACAAGTGGAAACAGTTTTGCGAGGCACTCAGTTATGACTCAACATTGACAGAGTTCTGGCAATTTTATCGTCGCATGGAAGGGAAAACGTGCACAACAACAACCCCAGACATGGTAGACACTGACGGAACCAAGCTTAAGACAAACGAAGAAAAAGGATCCGCCCTGCTCAAACGTTTCATACAACAGAGCGATCAAAGAAACTTAGATGAGAAAAAGAAATATGTTGAGGAGTTAAACCAAACCCTTATGCAGACTGGACCTGATGATGACTTGACAATAGATGATCTAAATGAAGCAATAGCTAAATGCAAGAAAGAATCTGCCCCTGGCCCAGACAAAGTTCGCTACTCGGACATCAAGGAACTATCGGAAGAAGACAGAAGCAAACTTTTCAATCTATATCAAAACAGTTTCCACAATGGACATGTGCCGGAGGACTGGACACACAGCTTCTTAAAACCCATACCAAAACCAGGAAAGGACCATCATCAGGTAAGCGGCTACCGGATCCTAACCATGCAAAACATCGCTGGAAAGCTCATGGAACGCATGATAGCCAGGAAACTTGCAAGGGATCTTGAACACAGGCACATTCTCCCTTCAAATCAAGGTGGTTACAGAACAGGCAAGTCCACATGGGAAAATGCAGCTGCTTTTGCATATGAGGTGTATGAAGGATTTCAAAGGAAAGAAGAAACACTAGCAGTAGCAATCGACCTTGAAGATGCCTACAATAAAGTCCAGTTTGCACACCTCATGGAGCTGCTACTAAGGTATGGAGTAAGTTTGACACTGACAAGATGGATAGCAGCAGCGCTTCAGGAAAGAACCGTCGTCCTACGCCTCGGAGATTGGATGTCTGCACCTTCTAAACTATCCATGGGACTGCCACAAGGGTCTCCGCTCTCTCCTGTCCTCTACAATGTCTACACGAAGGGCCTTGCAGACTTAAACAACAATGGAATAGCTCGGGTGCTTACTCTTGCGGATGATGGCCTGGTCTTCAAAACTTCGAAAGATGCTCAGGAAAGAACCAAAGCCGTCCAGAAACAACTAAACAATATTGCTCAATGGTGCAAAGACACAGGATCTTCCATCAATCCAGCGAAAGCCCAAACGTTGCTGTGCACCCTCAACAACAGAACCGCGAGCAAATCACCACCTTCTGTGTCATTCGATGGGATTCAGATCGAGAAAACTGAATGCCTACGCTACCTAGGAATACACTTCGACAGGATGCTGACCTTCAGAAAACATACGGAAAATACTGTTCTCAAATGCAAAAAAGGCCTTTCAGTCTTAAAGGCAATGGCAACCAAAGGTATTGAACAACGCCACCTCTTCCTGCTATACCAATCACTCGTCCTCAGTGTGATCGACTACGGACTTGGGCTAACAACACCGTCTCAAAGCAACCTCTTAAAATTAGAAAGAGTTCAAAATGAAGCTATGAGGCTGATCCTTGGAACAACAAAAGACACGCCCACAGAAACCATGCGATACCTGCTTGACCTTCCTTCAGTGCAGGCCAGAAACAAGTTAGAACAGGTCAAGACCTACTTCAAAGCATTAGAAAACCCTCAAAACCCACTGCATGACGCAGTCAAACAACCAAAAGGCAGCCGTCTAGGACGAGGAAGATCATGGATGGGGCAAGCAGAAGACACAATCCAGCTAGTATGCCGACTACAAGACCTGAAAGAAACAAAAGAATGGGAGAAAAACCCCGAAAACCTCAACCATCTATTCAACACAGCCATTTCACCCACTCTAGGAAGACATTGTCAGGAATGGCCAGAGGGCAAAACTGATGCGGAAGTGAAGCTACTCATAGAAGAAAACAGTAAAGAAGAGGACATCATCATATACACAGATGGCTCAGTCACCAAAGACCAATCCGGTTGGGGATTCACTGCGAAACAAAATGGAAAAACAGTTAGGGAAGAGAATGCTGCCTACAAAGTCACAACCTCCAGCCTAACGATGGAAGTTGAAGCTGTGACACATGCCCTCCAGTGGCTATCGTCCATCCATACGCCCGGAAACCAACATGCCATGATTCTAACCGACTCAATGAACCTCATACAGAAAATTGAAAACGGAATGGGAAGCCCAGAGTGGCATAAGGCAATGCGCAACTTTCAGATAAAAAAACTCACATGGTCATACTGCCCGGGACATGCAGGAGTTAAGGGAAATGAGCGAGCTGACAGACTTGCTGGTAACGCAACACCAACGAGCGGCCTACATCTAGGAAAATCGGAAATCCTCAGAAAAGTCAAAGAATATCAAAAAGAACAGGTACAAGGCCATCACACCATCGATCGCCTCAAAGAAATAAAAGCAGAGAGAGGGAGCGGCCGTAAGTCTAACATGAAAGGTAGAGCACGATGCTTTGCAAATCAAACAAATATCGGCATCATTTCCAAACCAACATTGCGCAAATTTCTTCAAAACGGAACAGAGTCTCTGTGGGCTTTTCCAAATACAATAGACTGAGCAACACACTAGACGCCACGTTCTTGGCATCAGAGATCTTTTCCCATCCCTCTTGCGGCCAATCAGTGGCAGCCTCTGTGCGTGTGTGTATGTGTGTGTTTGTGTGTATGTGTGGGTCTGTGTTTTTGAGTGCGTTTGTGCATGCGTGAGAGTGTAAGTGTACACAAGTGTCAGGAGAGTTCTGTGCATGTGTGTGTGTGTGTGTGTGTGTGTGTGTGTGTGTGTGTGTGTGTGTGTGTGTGTGTGAGGGGGAGGTGGGGGTGCAGGGAGGAGGTGAGGTAGAGGATGAGGTATGTGAGTGTATGCATGCCTACACTGTGGGAGCAACAGGATATTGGAACGTATATATTATATATATATCTTTGTATATATGTGTGTGGGGTTGGGGGTGGGAGATATGGGTGTGTGTGTGTGTGCTTGTACAAGTAAGTGTTCATCTGTGTGTGTGAGTGTGTGTGTGCGTGTGCGTGTTTGTGTGTGTGTGTGTGTGTGTGTGTGTGTGTGTGCCGTGGAAGCTGCGATACATAGACTAGAAATGAGTGTGTGGAGGAGGGGGTAGAGGAGGTGCAGGGAAATTTGTGGTGTGTGTGTGTGTGTGTGTGTGTGTGTGTGTGTTGGAGCTCATGTACGTTTATATGTATTTGACTGTGCTTTCATATCTGTGAAACTGCGTTTTGGGGGCATATCTGTTATGCATGTGTTGGTGTATGTGTGAATGTGTGTCTTCATGTTTTATATTTATTTGCTTATTTATCATCATTGTTGTCTTATTTATTTAATTATTTATTTATTATTATTATTATTTTATCATTATTTTCATTACTACTATCTTTTTTTTATATCATGATTATTATTTATTTATTTATGTATGTACGCTTATCTATCTATCTATCTATCTATATATATATATATATATATATACATATAAAAAATTTTTCCTCAAGGCCTGACTAAGCGCGTTGGGTTACGCTGCTGGTCAGGCATCTGCTTGGCAGATGTGGTGTAGCGTATATGGATTTGTCCGAACGCAGTGACGCCTCCTTGAGCTACTGAAACTGAGAAACTGTGCTTGACTATGTGTATATACATATGTATGTGTACATAACTACATGCATGTATATGAATGTGTATTGTGTGTGCGTGTGTTTATGTAAGTTTGTGGCTGCCTATGTGTGCGTATGTGTTAGGGTAGCTGTAGATACACATGTATGTTAAAATGTATGTATGCAGTGTGTGTGTGTGTGTGTGTGTGTGTGTGTGTGTGTGTTTGTGTGTGTGTGTGTGTGTGTGTGTGTGTGTGTGTGTAGTCACATTTGGTGTGTGTATATAACATAGATATAATGTTTTATGTTGACGAAAGCGTTTTTGTAGAGCACCTAGAGCAGATTTCTGGATAGTGTGCTATATAAGTATCCATTATTATTATTATTAAAACGGCTGTAATTGCATCTGTTACGTTACTTAACTAGTTTACTTCATTATCATGAAAGGCGACACACATTTATGTATTAAAATACATATCAGTGACCTTTTTACTTATATAATAGGTAAACTGTTAAAACATGCTTGCTATCGATATTTGCAAACAAACAAATACAGATGGCTGAAAACCTTCCATTCCACAACAGATAGTTCAGAGGAATATTAATCGTAACTAAGAATTGTCTTTCTTCTGTTCATTGCACGAAAAACATACATTGAAATGTTAAGCGTCAGATATCCATTTGACAACTGAAACGAAACGTGCAAAAGAATTCGGGCTGTGCTCTTCGTAAACCTGAATCTAGGGTCTGAGTGTTGAGTGTTGGGCAGGTATGCCTAACTGCGAACAGGTGTAATTGCGAACGATTCGTGATCCGCCCCACTTCGAATCGTTATCACCACACACATTTCACAGTTTAACGTCTGCTTTGACCGTTCTGATACCTTAATGAATATTCATTTCCAAGAACCAAACAAACATCGAATATTTCCAGCTATTTCCGCGCTCTTTCCCCTCTTCGCGCACCACTGCCGAACAAGTTCACACATAGCTGATTTGATTGGATATATTGAATGATATGTGCATTACCAGTGCTGGGAGAATTTAAAAAAGCGTGTTGGTGACAGATCAGAACGCGCGCGCGTGCATGTTTGATCAAAACCAACAATACGACACTCATATGCATTATCTGATGTTCTGATAGTACGTATTGTCTTACGAGTTCAAGACCTGCTTAATGTCCACATGCACCCAAACCCATCGTTCACAATTAGACTAGCCTGTTCGCATTTATCCTCAGGCACCCCCCGGATATTTCAACGGTTGAATAAACGCTGAAAAGGAGGAGACGAACTTTTCCTCGTGCAACCAATCGGAAAAAGCATTAAAAAACAGAAGAGCTACATTTAATGATCACCGGGATCAACCTGTTATCTTTACAATACACACGTTGAGCTAGTCGCTTCGACCGGATCGTTCGCAATTAGGCCTACCTACCCTACACGGCAAACACAATGAAGAGAGAGAGAGAGGGGGGGGAGGGGAGGGGAGAGATTTAGCTATATCAGATGTCGACATGAAGAAAGGAAAGACAGAAACAAGAAAAAGAAATTCATCGGGAAAAAATCAGAGACCAAAAGTTATTTTGTTCCACCTATTTCTGAATGCAAATGTTTATTTGTTCATTGTATTTTCAGTTTTGTTTGTTTCCGTCTCATTTTCTTCGCGTCACCCTTTTTCTTGTCCAATAATCTGGCCACAAAACAAATGTGTGTGGGCCAGACAATTGCAATGAAATCGGATCCGCTTACAAATGGTGTCTGCTTTTCTTCTGACAAAGGAATTAAACAACACTGTCACATAACGTGCTGCGAGCACATTTGAACGAAAACAACTTCAGCAACAATAGCAACACTAACAACAACAACGACAGTTTCAGTTTCAGTTTCTCAAGGAGGCGTCACAGCGTTCGGACAAATCCATTTATGCTACACCACATCTGCTAAGCAGATGCCTGACAGCAGCATAACCCAAAAAACAGCAACAAACAAACAAACAAAAAAACAGCTTAAAACCAAATTTAAAACAAAAATGTCGAAGCCGCAACAAGCAAGGCAAGGTATATATTGGCAAAAGAAATTTTTAAAAAAAACATACAGATGTAGGTTTAGCGCAGACGTAAATCTTCGTTTGTGAGCAGCTTGCTCAGGTATCAGGTTAGCGAGTGTCACGCACAGACACAAACACACACACGCACACACGCGCGCGCGCGCGTGTGCAGCAGCAGATCACTTTTATTCACAATATTCTGTATAATTCGCTAAAATACATGGATTTCCGTTTGCTTACATTGCTGAAATTCACAAACCGCTGTTGAGATGGAAAATTTGCCACCATTTCAAGACAAGAACCACGACATTAAAAAGACTTTTGAAAAGGTGTTAGTTTTGACGTAAAGAACGCACAAACGAATTCCGCCCGTCTTCATCAAATCACACCGTAGTCATTGTTGTCATGGCAATATCAAGAACTGGACCCCATTAGGGTTCCTGCTTTTTAATCTGAATCGGCTTATTCAAATGATGTAATCGTGATTTCTAGAGGTTATAATTTTGAATTGCAAGATTTTGTATATATATATATATATATATATATATATATATATATATATATATATATATATTGTGTGTGTAGATAGAAAGATATTGTGTGCGTGCATGTGTGTGTGTGTGTGTGTGTGTGTGCGCGTGTGTGTTCGTGCGTGCGCGCGCGCGCAATCTTGTGTGTGTCATTATAGTGGCTGAGGTAATGCTGGGCATCTGACCTTCGGCGAGACAATGTGAAAACTGAAAAAGATAATGTTTGGAGCAGACATTAAAATCAGTCCTAGTTTTGATCCTGAAAATAGTATATGGGCTGATGGGGAACAAGTCAATCTCGTTACGTCAATAAACGTATGACCACTCGACGTGTGCTGTGTCGTTAGGAAACGGGTGAATAAAACTTGAAGATACCTCTTTGCTGCTGCAGTCATGACTGCACCAAGTCTCTTCTCCCTGTGGACGTGAACAAGTCTCTGCCAATGGTCAGTTCCCTGGAACTCAGTACCTCTTCCCGATTCCCCCTCATTCTGCCCTCCTAGTTGCCAGACTGAAGGGAAACAGAGAGCTGGAAGGAGGAGAGGAGGGGAGGGTCTGGTGATGTGCTTCAATCTTGAAAGGGAACAAGGAGTTACAAACACAAGTCATGGTCAGATTGGATGGGGCGCCGCCGTTGTGGTCGGTCTGCGTGGTGACTGGACAGTCTCAGCTGTGTGTGCTGGACAGGGCTCTATTGCCAAAGTGTTGGGGCGAGTGGGCTGGTGATAGCATCGGTGATAGCATGGCGTGTCTAATGACACACGCTTGCTACCTATCCGGCAGAGATCGGGTGACGCCGTTTTCAACGGGGAATATCCTCCGCCCCTTCCCTTTGGTTTCAGGATGAGAGGTGTGTGTGTGTGTGTGTGTGTGTGTGTGTGAACGTGCGCGCACATATACTGCAAGGCCCTTCAGTCCTACCCTGATCCTGCTCATCCATTTTAACCTTGTGCGCACTCCTCCCAGCGGGAGAAAGAAACAGACAAAGACGACTCAGACAACTGCCCTTTTTTCCAGCTCTCCACTCTTCATTACACTGTCTCTGTATTGCCCTATCCTGCTTCAGGGAGAGGGGATGGGGCCAGGAGGGGAGTGGTGGCGGTGAGGAGGAGGATAAACTCCCTTTGAAACTGACCTGCCGCCCCTGATAACAATCCGTGACGTTACAGACGCCATGCTGTCAACTATCTTCTAGGAACATATAGCCA
>NC_134878.1:37913763-38094176 GCF_041734735.1 Babylonia areolata
TTGCCTGACCAGTAGAGGGTGTACCCAGCGCCGTGTTCCTGGAGGCTGCCTTTCCCTGCAAAGCGGACTTCGCTGACGGCAGCAATGTCAATGTTCAGTCTCTGAAGTTCGTGTGCGACTAGAGCGGAACGCCTTTCTGGGTGGTTGCTGTCTGCAGAGTCACGCATGGTTCGGATGTTCCAGCATGCTACCTGTAGTCCTTTTGCACCTAATTGTGAGGCAGGTGCCGGCCTTTTCTTCTCTATTGTTGTTCGACCGCGTTTGGAGATGCCCGTTGACCGCGGCTAGCCAACTGGGGGGTATGGAGATGAGCATTTGTTTGGACCACCTTTTCTAGGCCCCTCTCCGTGTGGAGCAAGCAGTGCTGTCCCTAGAAAAGGCTGCTTGGTCGTTCAGGGTGCTGCCGAGTGATGCTGTCACCTCCGGGTCAACAATCAGGCGACCAATATCCTGAACCGCCTGCATGCAGGATTGGAACTGCGGCTTCCAGTGACATCTTCCACCTGCCGTTTTCGCCCCTTTCCCATCGCTACAGGGCTTGGAATAGTTGGTGGCGCGGACGTGGACGTGTCCTTCAAGCCTGCGCAATGGAATTTTTAGGTGGAGTGCAGTGTGCGCAGTACTGGCCCCACCCTTTACACCCGTGGTTCATCTGCCATAGCCTAGCAAGCTGGGACGGTGACAGTGAGGTCCTCAGGTCGTAGGTTTTATATCAGACTGTCCTTGTCCTAGCCTCTGGCTCAAAAACCTTCCTCGGAGGCACGGGGGCGCGGCTACTGAAAGTCGGGACATGGCCATGGACCCAGGGTCAATGCATGTCGAGACTGTCCTGCATTCCTTAGCACTTCATGGGTTTTACTTCAGACTTTTCCTTGTCTTAGATGGACTGCCTTCCCGGGCTGTCGAGCTCCATCTGCCCGCATGTGACAGGTAGCACAGGGTTACATGGTACCTGTGGCAGGTAGAGACCTGACCTGACTACATGCTGAAATGAACATTATCTAAATCACATTTTGATTTTAGTACGTGACATGTTTTCTTCGAAAATGATCGTCCTCCCCATTACGTTGTCGTTCAGTGTGGACACGGAATGAAGAAATGCTTAAGCAATTCTGTTGTTTTTTTCTACTTATTTTATCACTAGTAATATTATTATCGTTACCATTATTATTATCATTATCATCATTATTAGTAATATCGCAAAGCTTTCCTATTTGCGATTCTGTATACTAAACAAAAGGTAAATAAATGCACAAACAAATCAATGAAATATATCGATAAATAAATGAGTAAGTGATTGAATATATGAGTAATGAAAAAAAATGTTATCCAAGATGTTTCTGAAGCGAACGAAAACTGCCTTTGGGCCTTAATTTGCCCGCTTTACTGTTTCTCGAATAAAAAAAAAAAAAAAGATTCTGCACTGGAGGAAATATAAAACCAAAAACAAAACAGATCATCCTTTCAGTGTCTCCAAGTTTCAATGTCTGTCTTGAAAAAAGAAGGGTTAAAAAGGAGGGGAGGGAAGGAAGATGAGAAGTGGAAATCAATATCCATTGTGAAAAAAGACACTGCAGCTGTAATGCCATGTTGTTCTCAGCACTGAATAGCACATTCACTGTTGTTTTTCCGTCTTGGCAAAGAAAAGCAACGCAAATTAGTTTCAGCATGGGAATGGATGCTGGCTGCTCTCTGGGTGTCCTCTACGTTCAACGTCACGTAAAAGGTTATTGATTGATTGTCTCCTAGTTCGTTGCTTGCTTGCTCAGTTGACTGACTGGTCGCATGGTTGGGCAAATCAAGCGACCACCCCCTTTCTTTATCTCTTCCACCCTCACCCCCATCTCTCTCTCCACCCACACCACCTTTCTTCCTCCCCCTCTCTCTCTTTCCCCAAACAATGGCCAAGGCTGACCTATGATGACCTGTGAGGGAGGACCAGTTGCCGCTACGGCTGGCTTCATGTTGTGGTCAGTCTGTCTTGATAAACCTACATGGGGTCCACCTGTTGTCGTCAATTCCCTCCACCCGGCCCCCAACTTCCACCTCCTCTTCCCATTTTTAAAGCCACTTCCCCCTCCCTCTATTCCCCCGCCTACCACTTTTTCTGTCTGACATTCAGTTCAGAACAATTGACCGGTAGTAGTTGTTTATGTCCTCTTCCCGCCATTTCTGCTCTACTGGTCACAGATCTCTCTCTCTCTCTCTCTCTCTCTGCCTGTTTTCTGTATGTTTCTCTATCTCTCCTTCTCTCTCCGTCTTTCTATATCTCTCTCTCATTCACTCAATCACTCTCACGCGCCTTCGCCACTCTTCTCCCCCTCCCCCCTCCCTGCATCCCCTGCCCCCTTCCTTTTTATTATTTCTTTATCCTTTCGCGATAGCCATAATTGAAAAAAAATCTACTTATCTTAACCCCTTCTGCCACACGCGTCACCCCACCAATCCACCCTCCCAGCCACCAACCCCTATAATATGCTCTCTCTCTCTCTCTCTCTCTCTCTCTCTCCAGCCAGCCAGCCAGCCAGGATGACCAACCAGATCCCGTGTTCTTTCCCTTCACCCTGCTCATCATTCTCCCCCACCCCTCATATTGTTCCCATGTCCCCCACCCCTTCTACGTGCTCTCCCACCCCAAACTCCTTCTATGCCCACCTCACCGAAAGTGCCTTCATCGCTCTCATGGCATTGTCCACGCTAATCATTATTTTCTTCGGCATTCTTGGCTCGGGCAGAAATGCTGTGACCCGACCCACCCCTTTCTTCCCTACCTCAGACCTACCCCTCCTCTTTTCCTTCCCACTTCTTCCACCTCCACCCCTCCTGCGTCTTTCTAATTCACCGTCTCCTCCACATACATCTGTCACGATCGTCATCACCACCATCTCTATCACCCCCACCCCCATTCATCACCTTCTCTACCACCCTCAAACCCTTTCCTACCTCCACACACCCTCTACTCAGAGGGTCCACATAATACCCGACATACACATCCCCACCACTTCTACCAACAACTTGCAGGTCATTCTCTTCCCTCCTCCCTTCTCATTGCCCCCCCTCCTTTCCCCATTCTCCCTCCTCCTTCCCCACATCACCACTTTCTGATCAAAAGTCTTGCATCCTGACTCAACCCGGCCCCTCCAGCCCACCACGCTTCCTACCCCTCCCACAGTGTGGACCGGCCATCACTTTCTGATTTGCCGCCGTCGTTTATGCCACACCCCACTCCACCCTGCCTCCCGACAGGCTTGAACTTGCCATAACCGTCAAAAGTATAGTGGTCAGTCCACGGCATGAATTATAGCGCTCCTGTCACAAAGGCGGGCTCCTGTCACAAAGGCGGGCTGCCTTCTTTTTTTTTCTTTCTTTTTTTCTTTTCTTTTTTTGTGTGCCTGCATTGCCCTGACTCTCCATCACGGCACCAGTGGTGAGTGAAGAAATGAAGCCACATATAAAGAAAAATAAAATGTGTATTCTTTTTTCAAGAGACACACACAGAGAGGCTCTGGGCGGGCAAGCATCTATTGTGTGTTGAGGAGGAGGAGGGCTCCAGTTGCAAACACCCACGTGATCCAGTTCCATGGATTAAAAAAAAAGAATGCAGACGGACGCGCGCAGCGCGTGCACCTGCCTCTTTAGTAGATGTCACGTGGGATAGTAGTCAACACCACCCACCTATCCACCACCCTACCACCACCATCACCATCATCCCCATCACCACCTACACTCCATCCCTCTTTTTTCATTGATTGGCGGCGTGACCTCGGGTAGGTGAATATAATCAGGGGAGGCGGGTGGCATTATTATATACCCCGGGTGCCACTGTGAAGGGATAGCTACAGCCAGCGTGGATGGATGGCCGGGTGACAAGGTAAGAAGAAGATATGGTGGGTAAAGAACAAAAACAGCAGTTGCACGCGCGCACACGCTCTTTGCGGTGGCGGCTGGTCAAGGGGAGAAAGGAAAAAAAAGGGGGGGTCGGGTGGGGGTCTGGGGGGGGGGGAGGGAATTGGGGTGTGGGGATTGGGGGTGGGGGGGCGTGTGGAAGGCTGATGAGGCAGGGTAGGAACGTAGGGCGGAAAGGGGCTGATTAATGGAGCCCGGTTAGGATTCTGCAGCTGCATTGGCGGCCTACCAATACCTAGTTCACCATCCTACCCTCTCCCTTCCTCCACCCACTTCTTATCTCCAAGCCCGCTTACCACCCTACCCCACTCTCTCTCTCTCCCATCCGCGCGTCCTCTCACCGACATACACAAGACGCCCTGCAGCACTTCCCCACCGCACCCCAACCTGACCCCCTCCCCCTTCACACACACGCTTCCACTGCCCACCCATCCTCCTCCCTACATGTCCATCCTCTTTCCCATGTAACCTTTGTGGGCACAGTTCACATGTATGATGCTTACCACTATACTCCGCACCCCCACCCCTCCCCCTAGCCCCCACCCGGGGCACAGAAGGCCTGGGTCATGACCTCCTGACCACACAGAGGTTGGGGTTGTAGATAACCGGCAGTCAATGGCGTCCTCTTTTCTTTTTCTCTACTGTAGTTCTTTTTTTCTTCCATTCTGCCGGACAATGGTCTCCGTTTCCGCCTGTCCCTTCAGTGGAACAATACACCAGAACTACACCTTCTGTCACTGCCGAATTTCAATCCGTAGTGTCTATGATATCGTCCGAGGCACTTTTGTTTACTTTTGAAGGAAAGATCACCGTGGCAAAGGCTTGGTATTCTTCACATTAAAAAAACCCACAAAAACATCAGTGTAATAATAATGATAAATGAATCTATAAGAAAAAACATAATAAGGATATACAACCTTTGAAAGTTGCAGCAGAGGATGGCACTATAATACAACATACTATTCGATATAACCTTCCCTCCCCACCCTCCTCTTTCCTCCGTGCGTATCAGTGCCTTGAACGGTTACTAAAACCATTTTCTCTAGTGCTTTTATTGCTGGTTTGTTTGTTTTTTGGGTGTGTTTTTTTATCAGAAATTAACACTTTTTCCGGGTATCTGACATTTGCTTAAACGATTTTTTGTAGGTGGGTAGGTATACCGACACAGCATTTAATCGAACAACACTATAATGCCGTCTGAAAGTCGCGTTTCATAAACCACAGGATGAGCAACCCACCAGAGGATAAACCGATGGCAACGCGAATCGTTATCTTCATTCCCCCTTTCTGTACATCAGAAAGTTTTGTTCCAGACAGAGCTTCCCGAACATCGTGCTTTTCAAAGATCGCACTTGTACAGAGCTGTTGTGCTGACCACCTTGTTGTACTGCTGTGAAACATGGACGACGTATTGCCGTCACATTCAACAACTTGAGCAGTTCCACCAGAGATGCCTACGAAAGATCCTCGGCATAAAGTGGCAAGACAGGGTCTCCAACCTCCAGGTCCTAGAGAGGAGCGGCCTGCCCAGCATCGAAAGCCTGCTGATCCAGTGCCAGCTACGCTGGACAGGGCACGTTGTCCGCATGACAGACAGCAGGATCCCGAAGATGCTTTTGTATAGCCAGCTGAAGGAAGGCCACCGTGAACTTGGAAGACCCTGAAAGTGTTTCAAGGACACCTTGAAGACAAACCTCAAAGTTTGTGACATAGACATCGCTTCCTGGGAAACTGATGCCCTTGACCGCTCTCGCTGGAGGATGCTGTGCTCTAGTGGCATAAAGACGTTTGAAAACAAGAGAACGCTGGCCATTAAGGAGAAGCGTGAGTGAAGGAAGCAGGGCTCAACTTCTTGAGACGTTTTCCCTTGCAACACTTGTGGGAAGTGCTGCGCATCCAGAATCGGCCTCTTCTCCCCATAATGAGGACACACACCGACAGATAAGCCTGCCTGCCTGCTCATCCGTCGGACCGACGGGAGACTCCATCACTTGTACCTTTGAACTATCCAATTTGTATTTGTATATGTATTTGTATTCCTTTTTATCACAACAGATTTCTCTGTGTGAAATTCGGGCTGCTCTCCCCAGGGAAAGCACGTCGCTACACTACAGCGCCACCCATTTTTTTGTATTTTTTCCTGCGTGCAGTTTTATTTGTTTTTCCTGTCGAAGTGGATTTTTCTACAGAATTTTGCCAGGAACAACCCTTTTGTTGTCGTGGGTTCTTTTACGTGCGCTAAGTGCATGCTGCACACGGGACCTCGGTTTATCGTCTCATCCGAATGACTAGCGTCCAGACCACCACTCAAGGTCTAGTGGAGGGGGAGAAAATATCGGCAGCTGAGCCGTCATTCGAACCAGCGCGCTCAGATTCTCTCGCTTCCTAGGCGGACGCGTTACCTCTAGGCCATCACTCCACTGGTTCGAATGGAACGTTCGCTCATGACAAGGTCTTTAAGATTTGATAAACTCCCCGATTCTTTTACCTTCTTCCTCCCTCCTCTCCCTCACTGTTCGCCGCCTTTGTCTGCTCTGAATATATCACATAAACGATTTCCTACAGTGCACGGTTTCAAGCATTAAAAATACATTATCTACTTTTACACGGAGAATGTAAACGCCATGTTTTCAATGTAACCTTTGGAGTCCAAAAGAGGAATCGCCAAGGCCAGTACACTTTCTCAAAGACAACAGAAACGCACGAGGCCTTCCAGTTCTGCCAAAGGTGTCAACGGGGTTAGGTCCTTTGAAAAGATTGATAACGTATAAACAGGTGTCAACAGGTATCAAACATTCAAGAACGAAAAAAAAAAACCATCATTAACAAAACATGTAATTTTTATGCTCAATTACAAACATATGATTTTGTGTTGTAGATTGTATTCAATGGGAAATGTTTAAAAGAAGAAGACGAAGAAGAAAAGAAAAGAAAATGGGGACAAAAGGAGTGATTTTCCGATGAGTTAATTAGAATAGGAACGACACGGGGTGGGGGTCAGGTGAGGCGAGAGGGGATGCCGGGTGTAGGTTGTGTTGTCAGTCCTTATGTCTGTTGTCATGAGTTAAGAAAAGGAAACAAACCGGGAACGACCAAAGAAAATCTTGTGGATCCGGAGGCTATATAAAGTAAATGTTCACAATCCAGAAACATGTTTTAATCTGGAAGACTTGCCCCCATATAAATGACGTGTAGAATTTGTTTTGTAAGTTTAATTCAAATATGGTGTTGTGAGACAATGAATTTTCAGATAAAGTAAAATTATTGTTTTACCACGGATACACACATACACATAAACACAGACAACCAAATCAGGTATATTACTGGACTCAATGTGTTTTCACACGTGAGCCGCTTGCGATTTGTTGTTGTTTGCTATTGTTATTTTTGCGAGATAAAAAAAAAAAAGATCGAATTGCACACACAGTAATCTGTTATTCAGTGCAGCAGAGAACAGCACAGTGCAGCGTGTACCAGGCTACACGACGCAACGTGACGCAACGTGACACGACACAACACGACACAGTGCAGTACATAATATTCTGATACACTGAATTTTGTAGTTGTTGGGGTGGGGTTCTATCTTCAATACAGCTTTGTCAAGAAGAGGGTAAGGAAGGACTAGAAGGGGAGAAAAAGGAATGAACGCCGCACACAGGGTCGTTTCACAGAGGTTCTCTATTTCGATCTCTTCAGATTCAACGGGTGAGAATACACGACAGTGCGTAACAATGCGCGTCAATGCACGAACCTCTGCATAAAACGTACATACGTTCCATTTAATAAAACATAGAAAAAAAAGTATTCCTAAAACAATATAATAAACACTGTATATACTATATTTGTAATGTACAGCATGAAAGTATTTTGACAACACAAATATAACACTTTATCATTTGAATGAATCGATCCATAGAAATTACAGACAATTGAGTAGAAATGAACAATAACCAAACAATCCCAGAAACGGATCACCTTCCACTAGTTTACTAAAATAGTGAAATTAAGTATCCAATTCATAACCAGAATAAACACAAAATGTTTTGACAAATAATGAAGAACCAAGAACCTATAAATAATAATAAGAATAATAGGACCTAACGTTAATACCATAGATATCCTCATCAGTGTGACAAAAGGCCAAAGATTGAAACACTAGGACCCGTCCGGTCCAGCCGATTCTCACGCTCTGGCTTACAATTGCTGCGACGGGATCAGCTAAGCTATCCAGAACTGTACTCACTGACACTGAGGAACGATGATCACAATAAAATCATATTCATAAGAAACACGCAATTGCTTCCCCTAGCACCACCAGCAACAACACGCAATTGCTTCCCCTAGCATCACAAGCAACAACACGCAATTGCTTCCCCTAGCATCACAAGCAACAACACGCAATTGCTTCCCCTAGCATCACAAGCAACAACACGCAATTGCTTCCCCTAGCATCACAAGCAACAACACGCAATTGCTTCCCCTAGCATCACAAGCAACAACACGCAATTGCTTCCCCTAGCATCACAAGCAACAACACGCAATTGCTTCCCCTAGCATCATAAGCAACAACACGCACGCGCAATCTCAACCACACATTCATTCAAAGTGCCACAAAATAAATATTATTACATGAATATAATGTTTTATCTTCCAGCATGAAACACAAAGCTTTGGGGAAGAAGATCATGAGAAATGTTTCTTATCCATTCTCGTTCTTTCATTCCGTAACGACCAGACACAAAGATCATCAACAATCAAAACGATTCACTTACATCAGGCAATGATAATGCACATACATACACACACACGCGCGTGCGCGCGCACGCACGCACGCACATGTGAGACAGACAGACAGACAGACACACACACACACACACACACACACACACACTGGCGGAGGGTGGAAGAATAGAATGGTAAATGGAGCCATTACATCTTGTCCTTGATCTGTACAGCATGGCCTAGTTTGAAGAGGTAAACAACGTCAAGAACTCAATTTAAAAGAGAGAGAGAGAGAGAGAGAGAGAGGAGGCGGGGGGGGGGGGGGGGGGGGGGGGGGGAGGCTCGCAGGAAAAAAGATTTTCAGTTTCCCATTTAACGTGAGACAATGACTGCTTAAAAATTATTCCAATACAAAAACATCGCGCGCACGCAACACGAACACACACACACACACACACACACACACACACACACACACACACACAGAGAGAGAGAGAGAGAGAGAGAGAGAGAGAGAAACAAAATCACCTCTTTCCAAACAAAATTTGGCTGAAAACAAGTAACGTAAAATATTTTAATAACCAACCAGTCAACCAACCAGTCAGGTCAATCAACCAACCAATCAGTCAACAGTTTTTACGTCACGCTGAATATGGTAGACAAATACTGAAACAGGCTGGCATCCACCCCGTCATTTTAAATACTTCGTTTATCAAAACAGAACGCCAAGAACTTTAATTGTGGGAATCATGAAGCAGACTAGAGAGAGAGAGAGAGCATTGAAAATCACTTTGTGTTGCCTGTTCAGTGTTGAAAACGATGTTGATAAAAAAAAACAACAACAAAAAACAACAACAAAAAACAAATAGAATAAATTTATGGACAAAAATAAGGATAACGGTTTAGTTTTTTTTATTGTTGTTTTGCTTTGTTCTTCTTTCATCTTCTTTTTTTCAGAAATAAACATTGTTCACAGAGTTTTCTACCCCTCACCCCTTCTCATACTCATCTTTTTTCTCCTTTTTACGAAAAA
Source organism: Babylonia areolata (assembly GCF_041734735.1). Taxonomy (NCBI): domain Eukaryota; kingdom Metazoa; phylum Mollusca; class Gastropoda; order Neogastropoda; family Buccinidae; genus Babylonia; species Babylonia areolata. The sequence goes on from NC_134878.1 coordinate 37,923,425, forward strand.
CATTTTGTTTTAAAGTGCACAGACTTAAAAGATTACTGTTTCTGGCTTCTGCCTAGAACATGTCTCAGAATTCTATAAAGGCTTAACACCATTTTTTTAAAATCGATGGCCCAATTCTTAAAGTAATGATATCAATTGAAAACCAAAGGGCCGTCATTTTGAAAAAAAGATATTGAAATATTGCTGTAAAATATCGTTGTAAAATTTGATTACGTTTCGATCAGCATTACTATGCAACGCACACACGCACACATGCATACAAACGCGCGCACGGTCACACACACACACAAAGAGAATGCTTTGTATCTATCGATTAATGGCAGTGAGAGAGAGAGAGAGAGAGAGAGAGAGAGAGAGAGAGAGAGAATGATCCCATCAAATCCAACATCAACAACGGCTACTAACACTATTGTTACCACTTCTGCTGTTTTTACTCACGAGATAATAATTAATGAGATAATTAATAATTAATTATAATTAATAATATCACAATTCAATTTCCATGCAACACACAAAGGCAAAGAGACACGAAAACAGATTTTACAAAGTGTATATATGATATGTCAAGCCAATGCAGTGTAAACCCTACCCTTGCTTTCCCCAACATGAGCCGTTCTGTCAGCACTGGTAGCAATCCGTCTTTTTCAGTTCCGAGAAGAGTCACGGGGCGCCACACAGAAGAACTGTTCACCAGATTCCCTCAAGTCTGTTGGTTGTGTATCAAAACCTGGGTATCTGAAAATGGTTTTCCCGACCATTCTGCAATGTTGACAGCCCATCGTTTTTCTTCTGTCTTCCCTTCGTGTCTTTCCCTCACCGGTTCCTAGAAGGCTGGTCTTGTCTGGGCGACTGGAACTTGTTCCAAAGTACTTAACATATGTCTGGGCTAATGGAACTTGTTCCAAAGTACTTGACATATGTCTGGGCGACTGGAACTTGTTCCAAAGTACTTAACATATGTCTGGGCTAATGGAACTTGTTCCAAAGTACTTGACATATGTCTGGGCTAATGGAACTGTTCCAAGTACTTGACATATGTCTGGGCTAATGGACTTGTTCCAAAGTACTTGACATATGTCTGGGCTAATGGAACTTGTTCCAAAGTACTTGACATATGTCTGGGCTAATGGAACTTGTTCCAAAGTACTTAACATATGTCTGGGCTAATGGAACTTGTTCCAAAGTACTTGACATATGTCTGGGCTAATGGAACTGGACATATGTCTGGGCTAATGGAACTTGTTCCAAAGTACTTAACATATGTCTGGGCTAATGGAACTTTTTCCAAAGTACTTGACACATGTCTGGGCTAATTGAACTTGTTCCAAAGTACTTGACACATGTCTGGGCTAATGGAACTTGTTCCAAAGTACTTGACATATGTCTGGGCTAATGGAACTTGTTCCAAAGTACTTGACACATGTCTGGGCTAATGGAACTTGTTCCAAAGTACTTAACATATGTCTGGGCTAATGGAACTTGACACATGCCTGGGCTAATGGAACTTGTTCCAAAGTACTTGACACATGTCTGGGCTAATGGAACTTGTTCCAAAGTACTTAACATATGTCTGGGCTAATGGAACGTGACACATGCCTGGGCTAATGGAACTTGTTCCAAAGTACTTGACACATGTCTGGGCTAATGGAACTTGTTCCAAAGTACTCAACGCATGTCTGTGATACTGGAACTTGTTCCGTGCTCATACCAAAGTACTTGACATATGTCTGGGCGACTGGAACTTGTTACGTGCTCATACCAAAGTACTTATATGTCTGGGCGACTGGAACTTGTTACGTGCTCATACCAAAGTACTTAACATATGTCAGCACATTTTCAAATGATCTATCATGGTGCCCGATGGTTGGTTCACTTGGTTGTTGATATGATCAGTGTATCCGACATTTAGTATCTTGCGATAACACATCAGTCCCATGGCTTGGATTCTTCTCTCCTGTCCTGCCCCGGGTGTCCGTTCTCTCATCCACAGGAGAAAGGAATATACCAGTCTCATCTTATGTTTCACTGAGATGCTACTGTCCTATATAAGTTTCTGTCTGAGCAGTGCTATCGTTTTGCTGTCCCTGAAATGAATCCTGGTTTGGATCCCTCGTTGCAAATGGTGGATCCCAAGTAAGTTTACTGATCATTACATAACGATTTATCCTTATAGCTGATTATAACAAAATCAAATATTCTTTCTCATGGTCAGTGCGCGTTATCCCACCCTCTGATAAATTTATAAACGATGGACTGAAAACATTGCAGAATTGACAGGGAAATCATTTGCAAATACCGAGGCTTTGATACACAACCGATAAAACTCAATGAATCTGGTGAACAATTCTTCAGAATGGCGGGTTAAAAGCAAAGCAGAAGTATTGGTCCTGAATATGGACAGGCAATAGTTTGACTGTGTACGCTGCTTTTTCTCTTTTTTTAAGGCAGGTTCATTATGACCATGCGAGTATAGACTCTACAATCTGTTCAGTATCATTTGGAACTGGCCGGATTAAAGGTTCCCTTCACTGGTGCAGTTTTGACTGGCATTCTCATCTTTACCCCAAGACGCAATCAGTAACCTGCCCGTGACACTGGTAAGTCTTGTGCAACTTTCTCTCGTCCCGCTCCCAGGGAGGTGAGGATGAAGGAGGAGGGGGTGGAGAAAGATACAATTTCATACTGCAATCTTGAAAGACGACAAGGCTGCATCCTTTCTTCAGAAAAAAAGACCAGATAGATTCACAGCCGGTCAGTCATTATAATCACCTACTGACCTTTCAGCTAATGTAAGCTCGTGGTTAAAAAATGGGTGGAAAGTTGGGTGGGGATGGGGGATGGATGGGTTAAGAGGATGAGGGGCCACGTGCGACCCTGGAGATTGGAACAGACCCCTGTGCAGCAGCACATGTCCAGCCAAACAATGGTGATTATCCTCCTGATGGACGTCAAGGTCAGCATGAACAGGCGCCGTTGTGGCCAGGCTGACTGATCGGCTGGACATTCTCATTTACATTGTTAGTGTCTGCTGGACAGGACCTGAATGTTGAGGTTTGTGGCCCTTGACCATGTGTGATAGCATGGCGTCTCCACACTGACATGGCTTGTTATCTCTCAGGGAGGCCAGGGGTCAAGGTATGTCAGTTGCAACAGCGGACATCTCCCGGAAAAAAAAAAAGAAAAAAAAATGCCCACTAACCCACGTGACGGCCACGGAAGCGGCAGGTGCACGCGCGAGCTCGCGCTTACATTCCTTTCTTCTTTTTTGAATGGATCACATAGGTGTATACAACTAGAGCCCTCCTCCTCAACACACAGTGGATGCCTGCCTCCCTTTTCGAAGGAAGGGGGAAGTCACAGAGAGAGAGAGAGAGAGAGGGGGGGGGGAGAGAGAGAGAGAGAGAGAGAGAGAGAAATGGATGGATAGATGGATGGGTGGGTGGATGGATGGATGGTTTATTCATTAATAGGCCATTGCCCCTTATGAAAGGGTTAAGAAAAATGAATGTTTGAAGGAAAAACCAACAAGAAAAAAAATTATCAAAGACAGCGCACCGTGTCTTGAAAAATGACATACATTCAGCTAAGTAATATATAATACACTACCAAGATATATCATACCTTCTTTTACGTAACATACCCTCACCCGAGTAATACATAATACAAATCATGAATTATATCTGCTTTGGACATAAACACACCTAAATAATATATCATGCGCATTATGTATAGTAGATGCATGGTTACCAGCACTCAGTTAAGTTATGCGCGTCACTCATATGTAAGTCGTGCTCAGTTACACTAAGACATTAGAACAGTTCGGAGCTCAAACGATTTATACAGATAGATCAACAGATTTCTATTAGTTTGTTCGTGCGCAGATGCCAATAATAACCACAATCTAAAATGACTGGGGAACTTGTAATGTTTCAATGGTATGTACTGTGTTCTTAAATAACACAAGACAGGGCATGATAAAGTGCACCTCATCATCTTTCTCTAACTAGCAAAGTGGACATCATAAAGCTACCTTATTTTGCACTGTATAACGGCAACTATGTTATGCAATTTCACAAATGCGAAGTCTACATCTTGTCACTGCATAAATGTCTATCTTCTTTCTTCTTCCTCGTTCGCCTCCCATTAGATGAGCAGCCCGGTGTCCTCGATGAAGGCTGCCGTCCGTCGCAGCTCCTCCAGGGTGCCGTCCAGCTTGACTTCCACTGCTGTCGGTGTTGGCCAGTACTTCCTCCTGGATGCTGCATGCGTGGTACAGTCTTGAAGGATGTGGTCGGTTGTCATTGGTCCCTCACCACAATGGCACTCTCCACTCTGTCCAATGCCAAATTTCGTGTGCTTGTGGTGGAGCAGGCTGTTGTGTCCAGTCCTCAGGCGGAAGATCTTGACCTGTTCCCGGGAGGGATCGGGATCCGTGAAGCGTCCACGCTCCAAGGGTTTGTGTCATCCCCCGCAGACAAAGAAGAAAGAGAAACACCCGTAGGTGCTGGGGAGGACCCAGAGAAGCACTGTCTCCACCCGCCCTTGGAACAATCCTGCACCACCCTTGGAGGCCTGCGCTGTGTTCACGATGGGTGCAGGCACGCACAGGACACTCCATTAAGAATTCAAGGGACATAACTGCTCCCGAACAGAGGCAAAAGAGACCACAGGATGCAACTCGCGACAGCCTTAAAAGAAGTATCCCCATGGGTGTACCAGCCAGTATTTCATGACTGCAGAGCCCACCGGCAAAAGACACCACCCTCCAGCTGCTGAGCACACCCCACAGACCAAACCGCCCCTGCCCGCAGACAGATGAAGACAGTGCCACTCCAGACACAGCCATACGGTCTTATGTGCCCTCAAGAGAGAATCCCAAGTTGTAGTCTTTCCCACTGTCAACAGGACTTTCCCTGTGGTCAGTGGGTCTTTCCTCACCGTCACTGGACCTTTATGCAGGGTCAGCCTAGTCCAGGCAAAGCAGAAAGAGAAACACCCGTGGGTGCTGGGGAGGACCCAGATAAGCACTGTCTCCACTCGCCCTTGGAACAATCCTGCACCACCCTTGGTCAAACAATCCAGAAAAACACAGGACAACAGTGGTGGAGAGTTTGACGATGACAGTCTGTACTGTAAACCAGCAAGCAACCCCGATTGACCTCTTCCCCCCGTCCCCCGCTTTGCTCCCTGGAAACGGTCACAGCTATGATCATGGACCTTGAGTATGGCTTACAATTTGTGTAATGATTTTTTCATGAATCGCTTATGGGAAGGAATCATGCTTTGCTAAATGAATGTTATTAGACTTGGTTCCGTTAATGCCAGAGGGCTGAATAATAAATTAAAGCGGAAATCTATATTCAATATCCTCAAAAAACAAAAACTTGATATTATCTGTATCCAAGAAGCTCACATTACAAAGAAAACTGCAGATTTGTAGGAAAGGGAATGGGATGGAAAAATCATATATCACGAAGGGACAGGAGATAGATTATCAATTGTTTCAGTTGTCACAGAAGAAGTAACTTTCACCATAGCTAATGTTTATGCACCTAATGAAAATGTTGAAAAGCTATCTTTTTTCAAAACACTCCAGAATACACTGTAAGATGATGCTAATGAACAATTATTGATAATGAGTTATTTTAACACAGCAATCAACACTGAGCTGGACATAATTTAAGGTCATCCCCATTCAAAACCAGACATCTCTGGTCTTAAAGAAACAGTTGTTGCCCTCAGTGTTCAGGATGTCTGGAGATTACTTCACGAAACAGAGAAAGACTACACCTGGTGCAGATATAACCCATTCATCGCTCGCAGACTCGACTATGTTTTTGCTAGTCAAGATATGTCGCAATATATTGTCAGTTGTAATAATATGTTTATCTCTAATACTAACCATAAGGCAATTATTACAAAACTTACTTTTTCCATGTTTGAAAGAGGTCCAGGCTACTATCATTTCAACAATTCACTTTTGAAGGACCCTCTTTTTGTACAGTCAATGAACAACTTTCTTGATCAGTTTATGGATGAAAATGGAACAGTATGCCAAGGTAAGTCAACAGAATTATGGGAACTGTGCAAAATAAAAATAAAGGGGGTTTTGCATACAGTATGGTAAAAATAATGCCTGCAAGAAAAAATAATGAATTAATACTTCTAAAACATTAAATTATTTGGAAAAACAGTTATTAAATGGTCACAACAATGAAGAGGTACACAAAAATATTTCAAGCATGAAACAACTCGAGATTCTTGAACTCAATAAAGCAAAAGGTGCACAGGTAAGAGCTCGGGAAAAATGGGTTGAAGGAGAAAAAAGTACAATATTCTTCCTCCGCTTAGAAAAATCTAGATTAAATATGAATGTTATGACAGGTATTTGTAAGAACAATGTAGAAATAATATCTAACCAAACGGAAATATCAGAACAAGTCAGATTTTATTCAGATCTCTACAGTCAAACAACACTAACCAAAAACATTACACAAGCAACAGACGATTTCTTGAAAGATGAACAATTCACAAAATTAGATCAGATCAAGATGAAGCATCATTATGTGAAGGACTTATTCAAGAAGAAGCCAGCAAACGAAAACTGGGTCGTCTCCAGGTAGTGATGGATTAAGCACTGAATTCATGAAATTCTTTTGGATTAAACTAAAAAAGCTTGTAACTAATTCTTTCAGTGAATCGTTTGCAGACGAAGAAATGTCTTATACACAGAGACGTGGAATAATCAAACTTTTACATAAAGGAAAACAATTATCACGTAATGAATTAGATCACTGGAGACCAATAACTCTAATGAACACAGACTATAGAATAATGGCAAAAGTGCTCGCAAACAGATTAAGTAAAGTTATATAAAAATTAATTAATCCGGACCAGGTTGGATACTTGAAAGGAAGAAATATTTCATCATTATGATGTCATAGATTATCTGAGCCATAAAAACGAATCAGGATATCTCCTCGCCTTAGATTATTTCAAAGCATTTGACTCAGTTTCACGAGATTTTCTGTTGCATACATTTAAGAGTATTTGGGTTTGGTGAACAATTTGTCAAATAGGTTAATATTTTTAACAAAAATACATTTAGCAGTATCAATCATGGAGGATGGATTTCACAGCCCTTTCCCGTCACATGTGGCATCAGACAGGGATGCCCATTCTCACCCTTAGCTTTCATTTTAACTTTAGAAATACTGGCAATCAAGATTAGAAACAGCAATATAAAAGGAATAAAACTTCCTACTGACAGACAAATTGACAAGCAAATGAAAATAAAACAACTAGCGGATTATACGACTCTTTTTCTGAAAAACAACGACGATATGTTAAAAGCTTCCAACATCATAAATGATTTCTCTGCATTCTCAGGCTTGGTATTAAATCAAAAGAAAACTAAGGCCATGAAACTGGGAACAGGTTATGAAGACCAAAACCTTCCTTTTGAAGTAACAAAAATGATAAAGATATTAGGTATTCACTTTCAAAACATCGAAAAGAATTGGGAAGGGAGTGTAGAAAAGGTAACAAATCTGATAAAGAATTGGAGTCGTAGAGATCTAAGCACACATGGAAAAATAGTAATTGTGAAATCTCTTCTGTTAAGTCAGTTTACGTATGTTCTGCAAGCGATTGGTTTGCCGGACCATATTCTTACGAAAATAAACAGAACTCTTTACAAGTTCATTTGGCAAAGAAAACACACAAATAGAAAATCATATGAAAAAATAAAAAGGAAGGTAATGGAAGGAAATTATGACACAGGGGGATTAAGAATGGTAAATATGGTCAGTTTACAAAAGTGTTTTTATCTGCAATGGGTTGGAAAACTTTTCAACACTGCAGACGAAAACTGGAGCTACATCCCAAAGTGGCAGTTTAAGCAATTTGGAAAATGGCCAAAGATTCTCCAGGTAAACTGCAAACCTAATCAATTAAAAGAAATTGACAATATTGCAAACGAATTCTGGAGAAAAGTTCCCCGTACGTGTTTAGAAACCAAACCAACAGAATCAGCAGAAAACGTACATTTTCACAGTTTTCAAAATCGACTTTTGTGGAATAATAGTCTCATACAATTTAAGAAAAAAAAGTGTTGTTCTTTCCTAACTGGTTTAAGATTGGAATAGACAGAATTATGGATATGATTAAAAACGGAAGATTAAAAGACCATACACATCGGAAGAAATCCAAAGGAAAGTACTTTAAAACAATGCTGTCACTTATTTTGAATATTATGCTTTAATGAATGCTATTCCAGCAGAATGGAAAGAATGGATCAGACAGGTAGACACACAAATTCACACTTTGACAAATGAAAGACATTTTGCAAACAACTTAAATGACAAACAAAAAGTAATATCAAAATATTTAGATAATCAAACAAATGACAGAGATACAAGAAAGCCGTGTGCATGTGGATTCTGGAAAAGAAAATTTGGCATTGAATTAAATAAAGATATTTGACTAATCCCTCATTTTGCAACAAAAGAAGTAAGACTGCGCGAGCTGCAATGAAGATCCTCCATAACATATAACCAACAAATATTCTGCTGCATAAAATGAATGTGAATGATGACAATAAATGTATGACATGCAAAGATGTGGTAGATTTTATTGAACACTTCTTTTTTGAATGGCCAAATGTCAATAATTTTTGGAAAGCAGTTGAACGTTATATAAGCAGTAACATTGGAAAAAAAAATACAATTGACTCCAAGTCTTGTTTGGTTTACAAAACAAAGAAATTAAAAACTAACGGTAAATACTTTAAACAGAATAATACTTATTGGAAAGATGTGTATAAGTATGGCCAAGACAACTAAAACAACATCTCCAATCTTTGTAATTTTTGAACAGCAAGTCTCACGTAGAAAAATACAGTTCATATAGGTACAGAATAAACATAATGCTTGACAATATTGACAACGCTTTGCATATACATGGCATATATCTAAATGTATATGAAAACTGTAATGACCGCTTTGCATATACATGGCATATATCTAAATGTATCTGAAAACTGTAATGACGTTGTTGACTAAGGTCGTAACAGCAATAATTATGCATCTAATTAATATCATTATCATTCCTCTTCAGCTGCTTCTTGAGTACCTTTTTTTTTTTAAATTATCATTATCATTATTATTATTACTATTACTATTTTGATTATTATTATTATTATTATCATTATTATCATCATTATCTTTGGAGGAAGAATTGGGTGTAACTTTGACATGGTGGTGTGTCCATCGAGATCGATGATGACCATCGTTGTCATCCAGCTGGGGGATGGGGGGAGGGTGGTGGTGGGGTGGGGGGGGGGGAGGATGCTCATGAATCTATCTGTGAATGCGCAGATGGCTGAATAGTCCAATCTGCGCACGAAATGTTCGCTGACAGTTGGGGCAGACAAAGACAGGCATATCATTGTCAGGGAGCTTGTTTGCCCGTGACTTTCTGGCCTGCCTCTTCTGAACAGCTGCAGCAGTCCTGTTGGCCTCGCACAACTTGGCGCCTTTGTGCACAGCAGCGCGCCATTTGTCACGGTCCACTGCAGATTCCTCCCAGGAGTCAGGGTTGATATCAAACGCTTTAAGAGAGACTTTCAGAGTATCTCTGAAGCGCTTCTTCTGACCTCCGTGTGATCTCTTCCCTTGTTGCAGCTCGCCATAGAAGAGCCTTTTGGGCAGCCGATGGTCTGGCATGCGCGCCACGTGTCCAGCCCAGCGAAGCTGGGACTGCATCAGGATGGTGAAGATGCTGGGAAGGGTGGCTTTTGCGAGCACCTCTGTGTCTGGGGTCCTGTCTTGCCACTTGATGTTCAGTAGCTTCCTGAGGCATGTTGTGTGGAAGTGGTTCAGCTTCTTGGCATGTCGTTGGTACACTGTCCAAGTTTCGCAGGCGTACAGTAGTGTGGGGAGAACTACTGCTCTGTAGACCTTTAGCTTGGTCTCAAGACTAATGCCTCTTCTGTTCCAGACATTTGCACTGAGTCTGCCAAAAGTTGCGCTTGCTCTTGCAATCCTGACGTTCACTTCATCGTCGATGGTCGCATTTCGTGACAGTGTGCTGCCAAGGTATGTGAACCGCTCCACCGCACTGAGTCTCTGACCGTTGACTGTGATGTTGGGCTCAACGTAGGGTTTCCCTGGGGCTGGCTGATGGAGAACTTCAGTTTTCCTCGTGCTGATGGTAAGGCCGAAGTTCCTGCTGGCAGTGGCAAACTTGTCGACGCTGAGTTGCATGTCAGCTTCAGATCCAGCGTTGAGGGCACAATCATCAGCAAACAAAAAGTCTCTGATGATGTCTGTCATGACCTTCGTTTTTGCTTGAAGCCTTCTGAGGTTAAACAACTTGCCATCTGTTCGGTACTTTAGGCCGATTCCAACATCGCCATCTCTGAAGGCATCAGTAAGCATTGCAGAGAACATGAGGCTGAACAGCGTTGGAGCCAGGACGCAGCCTTGCTTGACACCATTTGTGACAGCAAAAGGAGCAGATGTTTCGCCATTGTCCTGGACTCGAGCCTGCATGCCTTCATGGAATTGGCTGACCAAGGAAATAAATTTCCGAGGGCATCCGTACTTGGCCATGATCTTCCACAGTCCCTCTCTACTCACGGTGTCGAAGGCCTTAGTGAGGTCGACATAGGTGGAGAACAGATCAGCATTTTGCTCCTGACATTTCTCTTGCAGCTGCCTTGCAGCAAACACCATGTCGGTGGTTCCGCGCTCTTTCCGGAATCCACATTGGCTCTCAGGCAAATGACCTTGGTCAAGGTGTGCTGTGAGGCGGTTTAGTAGGATCCTGGCAAGTATCTTGCCTGCGATGGAGAGCAAGGAAATGCCCCGATGGTTATCACAGGCTTGCCGGTTCCCCTTTCGCTTGTACAAGTGAATGATAGATGCATCTTTGAAATCCTGGGGGATCGTCTCTTCTTTCCACATGAGTGAGTACAGCTGATGGAGCTTCTCAGTCAGCACAGTGCCTCCATCCTTGTAGACCTCTGCTGGTATGGAGTCTGAGCCAGGTGCTTTGCCACTGGATAGCAGACGGATTGCTTTCTGGGTCTCAAGAAGTGTTGGCGGATCGTCCAGTGCTTCGTTGATGGGGACTTGTGGGAGACGGTCTATGGCTTCATCATTTATGGAGGAAGGGCGATTTAAGACACTGTTGAAGTGCTCAGCCCAGCGTTCGAGAATTTTCTCCTTCTCGGTGATCAAGGTATTCCCATCTGCACTGAGGAGGGGGGATGATCCTGAGGATGTGGGGCCGTAGACTTCTTTTAAGGCATCATAGAACCTCTTCATATCGTGCCTGTCAGCATATCCCTGGATCTCATCAGCTTTGTCACTCAGCCACTTATCCTGCATCTGGCGTAACTTTTGCTGAACAGTCCTGCGGATGGCATCGTACGCATCCTTTTTTGATGTGGACTTTGGGTTGCTCAGGTAGGCTTGATGCAGACGGCGTTTCTCATCCAGAAGCTGCTTGATTTCATCACAGTTTTCATCAAACCAGTCTTTGTGCTTTCTGGTCATGGGTCCCAGGGTCTCTGAAGCTGTACTATAGATCAGCTCACGCAGGGTCCTCCAGTCAGACTCCACATTCTGGTTGTCCAGAGAGGCGGATTCCAGACGATCTTCCAGCAGCTCCACAAAGGACTGTTTGATGGTGATGTTATTCAGCTTAGCGATGTTGAGCCGTTTTGGAGCCTTCTGGCCTTGGGGGCGTCTCTTGGGCTGGATTCGAATATTCAGCTTCGAGACTACAAGGCGATGGTCTGTCCAACACTCGGCGCCGCACATGGTCTTTGTTACACGTACATCTTGCCTATCCCTTTTCCTGACGATGACGTAATCGATGAGATGCCAATGCTTTGAGCGTGGGTGCATCCATGACGTCCTGTTACGGGTAGGGAGGCAGAAAACTGTGTTGGTTATCAGCAGTTCGTGCTCTGCACAAGTCTGAAGCAAAAGCAATCCATTTGGGTTGCAGTGGCCCACACCGTGCTTTCCAATCACTCCATCCCAGGAGATGTAGTCAGAGCCAACTCTAGCATTGAAGTCCCCAAGAATGATGAGCTTGTCTGCTTTAGGGATAGCAGCAATGACAGAGTGAAGGTCCTCGTAGAACTTCGCCTTCACTTCATCCGGGTTGGTCATGGTTGGGGCGTAGGCACTGACAATGGTGAGGTGCTTCTGGCCAGATGCCAGTGGGAGTTTCATGGTCATAAGCCTATCGTTGACTCCCTTTGGGATTCCAGCTAGCTTGCTGACAAGTGCTGTTTTTACTGCAAAACCAACGCCAGCCTCACGTCGCTCTTCGCTTCCTCGTCCACTCCAGAAGAAGGTGTAACCAGATCCCCGTTCACAGAGCTCGCCTTCGCCTGCAAGCCGAGTCTCACTCAAGGCTGCGATGTCAATGTTGTATCTGGCGAGTTCGGATGCAACTAGTGCCGTTCTCCTTTGGGGTCTGTCCGCGTTATCTCTGTCCAGGAGAGTCCTTATGTTCCAAGCACCAATGGTGAGAGGAACGATCCTTGTTTTTTTCTTTTCTTTCTTTTTGTTTCGACCGCTGATGTAGGGTCCCCGCCAGCCGCGGTATGCTGGCCAGGGTGATATGGAGCAGGCAATTTTTAGGGCACCTTTTCTAGCCCCTTCCTCATGCCAGGGAGGTGAGCAGTGCATTCCTAAAGAGGGCTGCTCAGACGCTCAGACGGCTGCCGAGCTCCATCGCTGCTCCTGTCGACGAAGAACGACCCTATGGCCTGAGCCGCCTGCGTGCAGGTCTGCGGCTGCGACTGCCAGTGTACCCACACCTGTCGTTTCGTCGCTCGCCTGTCGCCACAGGACTTGGGGGTGATGAAATGATGAAGGATGAAAGGTCATTTTGGATGACTGATGACTTGCGCGATGAGTTTGTTTAAAGTGAAGAGGAGTTGCGCAACGTCGACCTCACTCTCTCGTCCGGGTCCACCAATTTCCAGTGGCAAGACTAAGTCGAGACGACTGGAGGATGAGCACGGATGCAGTGGATGACCAAGATATCCTTTCGGTGTCTCATCTTGCTCTCTGCACTCCACAGTGCGTTGCTGTAACCGCCTTCCTCTCCGTTGAACCGATAGGTTTCTTCCGCAGATTCTGCCGGATCCAGACTTCGCATGCATGGGTAGACACACCCCGGGGGCCAACTGCGTGTGGCATGCACACAGCACAGTGGAGCTAGATGGCCGTCGGTGGCTCTCCTGAGCCAACGCCCTTTTATGGATCTCCATAAGGGTGTCTAGCCACCCGCCTCACCAGTCCCGGAAGGGAGCAGTGGGAGTGCCGGTTTAGTCACCAGCAACCCGACCCTGAACAGGTTGTACTGGATTACAGGTTACCAGTAGCAGATCTAATGACCTGACCTGACACATGTAACTAATGCATAAAGAAACCCAGACATACTATGCACTTGCAGAATGTTAAATTACGCAACAAATGTGCATCACTGGAAAACCCACACACAAAAGCAGCATGAATGGGACTATTTCTATGTCTTCCTTTTTTTTCTTCTTTTTTTGTGTGTGTGTGTGTGTCAAAGAACGTGTTCTTTTCTATTTGAATATTTCGCTTTGCTACCATCAGTATTACTATCATTATTAGTCTGATTTTTTTTTTCGGTCAATGGAGAAAGCCACGTGCACAAAGCAAAAGTATTTTTAAAAAAAGAAAAGAAAAAAGGGGGAAAACCAAAAAACCAACGGTAACGATAATAACAAATAACTACATAAGAATCGGGGAGAGAACACAAGTTTTCCTTACCTGTAGAAACTAGTCAAAAGACCCATGTGTATTCGAAAGTCTTTTTGTTTTAATTGATCCACACGATGTACTTCTTGAAGCAAGCCGCGTCGCAAGCAAAACGGCGACAATTTTCAATGAGTTCTGTTCACATATGTCTCTTTGTGAAGGTCAAGGTATTCGTGTCAGGTTGTGTGTCTCATCAGGGCCGTAACTCTCCGTTTTCACGTGCTCACGTTGAGCTGTGTAAGTTGTCAAATGATGTCTCCACCTCCATGTCTTCTTCGTTTCGCAGATTATGATTTTTATAGCCAACATTTTTGTATTGTTAAACCTTATATTGCCTTGATTGTTCAGAATCTATAAATACGACTCACTTTTTTGAAAAAAAGAGCTGCATAGTTTAAAAAAGAAATGGAGGCTAAAAAAAAATTAATCAGTAATACATTGTTTTAGCAATTCATTAAAAAGAATGTGAAGACATCCGTCACATAATTTATTATGTCCGTATTGTCTCAAGAATATATTTATTTATTTATGTATTTATTAAGATGTCTTACTATAGCGCATATTCTTGAAGCTCTATGCGCTTTACAATATCATGTCATTGCCAACAAAAAACAAAAACAAAAACAAAACAAAACAAAAAACAACAACAAAAATCAGAGAGAGAGAGAGAGAGGAGAGCATTAGAAATTAATTAACTCAGAAGTCAGAACATTGTAATGTCAATAGCTTATCGGCCCAAATGACATGGGGGTATAGTTAACAAAGATAATGATGAAAACTAAACCTCAAAAGAAGCAAACAAGTAATGAAGAAATACTGATAAAACAAAAAGCATCTCGACCATCCACTTTGATAAGTGAGTTGTGAAAGAATCACAATGCATCTGCTGTTTGTACTTAGCTGACTATACTTAATTTGATTATCACTTCAAACTGCACTGTGTATTATTTTTCTCCTCTTTTTTTTCGCCGAAGGCTATAATATGCTTCGGCAATAATTATACTTTGCAAGTGACTGTGTGATATGTGTTAAGCATACCAAAAAAAGAACAACAAAAAAACAAACAAAAAAAAACAACAACAAAAAACCACGTTCATTTTTTGCTCAATATATTTCCAGAAAAAAACAGTTATCACGGATTTCATCATTGGCTTTACAGTGAAAAACTATGTCCAAACCACAGTTAACGTCAGTATTTAACAACTGATACGCATCATGCAAACATTTTTGAAATTCGGTACTCTTCAGTTCATCCTGGAAAACCTGAACATTGTAGACAAACCACACAATTTTTTCTTCTTCTTTCTGGCAAATTTCAGGATTTTGCACATTTTCATACAATCCTCTCCATTCCAGTTCAACTGGCAAGTGCCATATATGCAAACTATCAGAAACGTGTAAACAAACAATTCTGTTCAAGGGAGAGAGGGTGGGGGTCTACAGCCAAAACAATGTGCTGAGGCGTTAGGTTTGATGACTTACTGCCGTTCAATAGTTGCATAGATCAATATTCAATCAGGTAGATGAAGATATAAATAACTATCCTGTTTGTGGCACTCTCAATTACGTGTCTCTGGATGTATGTCTTTCATGTTGTTACTGGTTAATGATTGAGGAGATTAGCACGTGGTTTGATTTTGTTGAGGCTGTCTGGGCCTCTGAGATACTCTGTCCATTGACTTTGTTATTGGTGTTAATCGCGAGCGCGCGTGTTTGTGTGTACGTATGTGCGTGCTTGCAAGATCCGGATTTTTAACACCAACGTGAAGTCGGTTCTACTCTATGGCTCAGAGACGTGGAGAGTGACAAAGACCAGCACCCACAAGCTTCAGACATTCACCAACAGATGTCTAAGAAACATCCTGAACATCAGATGGCCAGAGGTTGTCTCCAATGAAGAACTTTGGAACATGACAAAACAGGCCCCACTGGAGACGGAAATCAAGAAACGGAAATGGGGATGGATAGGCCATACACTACGCAAGCCTGCAACAAACATCACAAGACAGGCTCTTGATTGGAACCCACAGGGGAAAAGGAAAGTTGGCCGTCCGAAGCAGACCTGGCGGAGAAGCATTGAGGCAGAGACAAGGGCGGCCGGAATGACGTGGGCCGAACTGAAGAGGACCAGCCAGAGCCGGGTGCGTTGGAGGAGTGTTGTTGCGGCCCTATGTTCCCCACGGAATCAAGAGGAATAAGTCAAGTAAGTCAAGTCATGTGCGTGCTTGTGAGTGTTTGCGCGCCCTTGTTCGTGTGAGCACGTACTACTACGTGTGTGTGTGCGCCATGCATGTACGCATACGCGATAGTTCTGACATACGCAGAACACCGCATCCGAGAAACGCGTCAGTGAAACACCGTGTTGATAATAATTTCCGGGTATCTTCCAACTCTAGACGTCATAGTTATACTGTGGTGAGCTTGGAAGCTATTCTTGCGTGCGGAATAAACCAGTATACTATAGCAGACAATTATGCTCAGAGAAATGCAGCAGAGAAATGTTTCACAAACAGCAGCAGCAGAAGAAGAAGGAGGAGGAGTCTAAACTGGTCGACAATAATCACTCTCCATCAGGTGTGTGTTTTTCGGAGGGCGTGAGGGCGTTGGGTCGGGGATAGAGACGTATATCTCAGCCATTACTCTGGATAGTTATGAACAAGTCTCCCTCTATTTTCGATGAAGTGCTTTTTCCTCATAGGAAGAGCTACTCAGGAGTCATAACTGAGGATAATCCAGCTTCCATCTGATTTTTTTTGTTTGTTTGTTTGCTTTTGTTGTTGTTGTTTTTTGTTGTTGGTTTTTTAGAAAGGGGGTGGTGGGGGGCGGGGGGTGGGGTGGGGGGGCTGGCTCCATCCTCCCATAATTTCCCGCTTCTTTCTTATCCATCCTCCTTTTTTCCCACTTTTTAGATTTGATTTTATCCTTTTCGGGCCCTTCCATTCTTTACCACAGGTCATTTTTTTTCCAGTATCGCATTCATTTTTCATTTGCACACACACACACACACACACACACACACACACACACACACATTTACTCCTACCTTTCCCTCATTACCTGTTGTCTACAAAGTCAAAACCTTCAGCCTAACGATGGAAGTTGAAGCTGTGACACATGCCCTCCAGTGGTTATCATCTGTCCAAATGCCCGGAAACCAACATGCCATGATTCTAACGGACTCAATGAACCTCATACAGAAAATTGAAAGTGGAATGGGAAGCCCAGAGTGGCATGAGGCAATGCGCGATTTTCAGATTAAAAAACTTACATGGTAATACTGACTGGGACATGCAGGTGTTAAGGGAAATGAGCGAGCTGACAGACTTGCTGGTAACGCAACAACAACGAGCGGCCTACATCTAGGAAAATCGGAAATCCTCAGAAAAGTCAAAGAATACCAAAAAGAACAGGTACAAGGCCATCACACCATCGATCGCCTCAAAGAAATAAAGGTAGAGAGAGGGAGCGGCCGTAAGTCTAGCATGAAAGGTAGAGCACGATGCTTTGCAAATCAAACGAATATCGGCATCATTTCCAAACCAACATTGCGCAAATTTCTTCAAAACGGAACAGAGTCTCTGTGGGCTTTTCCAAATACAATAGACTGAGCAACACCTAGACGCCACGTTCTTGGCATCAGAGATCTTTTCCCACCCCTCTTGCGGCCAATCAGTGGCAGCCTCTGTGCGTGTGTGTATGTGTGTGTTTGTGTGTCTGTGTGCGTGTGTGCGTGCGCGAGGGTGTAAGTGTACACATGTGTCAGGAGAGCTCTGTGCACGTGCGCGCGTGTGTGCGCGCGCGCGCGCGCGTGCGTGTGTGTGTGTGTGTAGAGGATGAGGTATGTGTGTGTATGCATGTCTACACTGTGGGAGCAACGGAATATTGGAACGTGCGGGTGTGCATATATATTTTGTATATATGTGTGGGGGGTTGGGGGTGGGGGATATGGGCGTATGTGTGTGTGCTCTTACAAGTAAGTGTGCGCGCGCGCGCGCGCGCGTGTGTGTGTATGTGTGTCGTATGGGGACTCGAAGCTGCGATACGTAGCCAAGAAATTGAGTGTGGGTGAGTAGGGGGGATGCAAGAGTATTGTGTGTGTGTGGGGTTGTGTAGTGTGTGTGTTGTGTGTGTGTGTTGTGTGTTGGGGCTCACTGAACGTGTATTGTGTATTAGATTGTGCTTTCATATCTGTGAAACTGCATGTTTGGTGCATATCTGTTATGCATGTGTGTATGTGTGTGTGTGTGTGTGTGTGTGTGTGTGTGTGTGTGTGTGTGTGTGCATGTTTTACATTTCTTGCTTATTTATCATCATTTTTGTGTGCGCTTAGAGTTGACTTCATCAAGAGTTTTGCGCCATATAGATATTGTTAGTAGTACTAGTTATTTTCATGTGGTTTTTGTTTATTTGTTTGTTTGTTTTTTCTCTCAAGGTCTGACTAAGCGCGTTGGGTTACGCTGCTGGTCAGGCATCTGCTTGGCAGATGTGGTGTAGCGTACATGGATTTGACCGAACGCAGTGACGCCTCCTTGAGCTACTGATACTGATACTGATACTGGCGCAGCCATCACCCCAGCCTGTCTTGAGGCGTGAGTTCTGAGAAATGATGACGACTGTATGAATGTGTACAATTGTCTGCGTTTATTATTGTTCTGGGTTGAGTTGCTGCTGCGTACTAATATGTGTTGCATTTTATATTTCTGTCTGGATTTGTTATTACCCGTGTGTGTGTGTGTGTGTGTGTGTGTGTGTGTGTGTGTGTGTGTGAATGGAGACGGGGGTTAGGGGAGTGCACGGGAGGGGTAGTACCTCTAGAGGGGGGGCTTGTCACGCTCTTCCGGGAGTGGTTCGTCCTCTATTGGTCCCCACCGGCACCCAGCTCTCACCTATGGGTCCTAGAAGCTGCTAGCATGCGGCAGCGCCCAACCCCGGGCAACGGCTTTGACAGGCTGGCTAAACTAGGTGAGGGTAGCCGACGGGTCTCAAACCCTCGGTGAGTTAGGGCTTGTCTACCCAAGCATGTGAAGACTGGATCCGGCGGACTCTGCGGAAGAAACCTTCATGGTTCAACGGAGAGGAAGGCGGTTGCAGCAGAGCACTGTGGAGTGCTGAGGGCAGGATGAGGCACATAGGACATCCTGGTCATCCACTGCATCCGTTTCCATCTCCAGTCGTCTTGACCTCGTCTTGCCACTGGATACAGACGGTCTCGGACAAGAGAGTGAGGTCGACGGTGCGCAACTCCTCCTCACTATAAACAAAGTCATCGCGCAAGTCATCAGTCATCCTTCATCCCATACCATCATTTTCCCCAAGCCCTGTGGCGACAGGCGAGCGACGAAGCGACAGGTGTGGGTACACTGGCAGTCGTAGCCGCGGACCTGCACACAGGCGGCTCAGGCCATAGGGTCGTTTTTCACCGACTGGAGCAGCGGTGGAGATCGGCAGCCCCCTGAGCGACTGAGCAGC
This sequence comes from Babylonia areolata, assembly GCF_041734735.1. Classification (NCBI taxonomy): domain Eukaryota; kingdom Metazoa; phylum Mollusca; class Gastropoda; order Neogastropoda; family Buccinidae; genus Babylonia; species Babylonia areolata. Next base: position 37,942,708 of record NC_134878.1, read on the forward strand.
CCTCTTCAGGACAGCACTGCTCACCTCCATGGCATGAGGAAGGGGCTAGAAAAGGTGCCCTAAACATTGCCTGCTCCACACCACCCTAGTCAGCATACCGCGGCTGACGGGGACCCTACTCAAGCGGTCGACACACAAAGGAAAGAAAGAAGAAAACAAGGAGCACCCCATTGACCATTGCCACATGGAACGTGCGTACGCTTCTGGACAGAGGCGACTCAGACAGACCACAGAGACGCACAGCACTCATTGCGAGTGAACTAGCCAGGTACAACATCGACATCGCTGCCTTAAGTGAGACCAGACTGGCAGAAGAAGGCGAACTCTGTGAGCGAGGCGCAGGCTACACCTTCTTTTGGAGTGGTCGCGGACCTGAAGAGAGACGTGAGGCTGGAGTTGGCTTTGCAGTGAAGACAACCCTCGTTGGCAAGCTGGCTGGCCCCCCGAAAGGAGTGAACGATCGCCTGATGACGATGAAACTCCCTTTATGCAACGGGAAGAAGTTTACCACCATTGTCAGCGCCTACGCGCCCACCATGACCAACCCGGATGAGATCAAGGACAAGTTCTACGAGGACCTGAACGCTGTCATCACCACTGTTCCCAACGCAGACAAGCTCATCATTCTTGGTGACTTTAACGCGAGAGTTGGCTGTGACAGCACCTCCTGGGAAGGCGTGATTGGGAAGCATGGGGTTGGTAACTGTAACAGCAATGGTCAACTACTTCTCCAGACATGTGCCGAGCACGACCTTCTTATCACAAACACCGTCTTCTGCCTCCCTACCCGTAACAGGACGTCATGGATGCATCCTCGCTCTGGGCATTGGCATCTCATCGACTTTGTCATCGTCAGGAAGAGGGACAGGCAGGACGTACGAGTCACGAGGGCCATGTGCGGCGCCGAGTGCTGGACAGACCACCGCCTTATCGTCTCCAAACTCAACCTCCGCATCCAGCCCAAGAGACGGCCTCAGGGCATGAAAGCACCCAAACGCCTGAATGTCAACAAGCTGGAGCTAGGCAACATCAAGCAGAGCTTTGCTGACACCCTGGAGGAACGCCTTGAGTCCACCGTGCTGGACAACCAGAATGTGGAGGCAGCATGGGGCGCACTGCATGAGACGGTGTACAACACTGCCATGGAGTGCCTGGGGCCTTCTGCCAGGAAGCACAAAGACTGGTTTGATGAGAACTGCACTGAGATCAAGCAGCTGCTGGAAGACAAACGCCAAGCCTACAGAGCCCACATTGAAGATCCCAAGTCACAGTCAAAGAAAGACATACTGAAGAGCGCACGCAGCACCATCCAGCTGAAGCTGCGGCAGATGCAGGATTCCTGGTTGAGCAACAAAGCTGATGAGATCCAGGGCTTTGCAGACAGGAACGACATGAAGAACTTCTATAACGGCCTGAAAGAAGTCTACGGTCCCACCACCTCCGGATCTGCTCCACTCCTCAGTGCTGATGGTTCTACCCTAATCACTGACAAGGACGGGATCCTTGAGAGATGGGCTGAACACTTTGACAGCGTACTGAACCGCCCTTCCACCATCAATGATGAAGCCATCGACCGACTCCCCCAGGTGCCAGTCAGTGAGTCGTTGGATGCCATTCCAACTTTGGAGGAGACCCAGAAAGCTATCCGTCTGCTATCCAATGGCAAAGCCCCTGGCTCAGACTCCATTCCAGCTGAGGTCTACAAAGAAGGTGGTATGGCGCTGACTGAGAAGCTTCATCAGCTGTTCCAGCTCATCTGGCAGCATGAGGCAGTTCCACAGGACTTCAAAGACGCTTCCATCATACACCTGTACAAGCGCAAAGGAAATCGTCAGGCCTGTGACAACCATCGTGGAATATCCCTGCTGTCCGTCGCAGGCAAGACTCTGGCCAGAGTGCTACTCAACCGTCTCATAGCGCACCTTGAGCAAGGTCTCCTACCAGAGAGCCAGTGTGGCTTCCGGAAAGAACGCGGGACTATCGACATGGTGTTTGCTGCCAGGCAGCTCCAGGAGAAGTGTCAGGAACAGAACGCCGACCTTTACTCCACCTATGTCGATCTGACCAAGGCCTTCGATACTGTTAGCAGAGATGGCCTTTGGAGAATCATGGCGAAGTACGGATGTCCCAGAAAGTTCATCACCATCATACGGCAACTACACGATGGGATGCTGGCCCGAGTCCAAGACAACGGAGAGACTTCAGAACCATTCCCTGTCTCCAACGGAGTCAAGCAAGGGTGTGTTCTTGCCCCCACCCTGTTCAGTCTCATGTTTTCAGCCATGCTGACAGATGCCTTCAGAGACGCTGACGTAGGCATTGGCATCAGGTACCGCACAGATGGCTCACTCTTCAACCTCAGGAGGCTTCAAGCAAAAACCAAGGTGAGGACAGACACCGTCAACGACTTCCTGTTTGCTGATGACTGCGCTCTCAACGCTGCCTCCGAAGCTGACATGCAACACAGCGTCGACAAGTTCTCTGCTGCCTGTGACAACTTTGGCCTCACAATCAGCACAAAGAAGACTGAGGTGATGCACCAGCCAGCTCCAGGAAAGCCTTACGTTGAACCAAACATCTTCATCAACGGGCAACGACTGAACGCGGTGGACAAGTTCACATACCTGGGCAGTACACTCTCTCGCACAGTTGTCATCGACGACGAGGTGAATGCCAGACTCGCCAAAGCCAGCGCTGCCTTCGGCAGACTCCATAAGAACGTTTGGAACAGGAGAGGCATCACCCTGGAGACGAAGCTCAAAGTATACAAGGCCATAGTTCTCACCACACTGCTCTATGGATGTGAATCATGGACGGTCTACAAACGCCACGCCAAAAAGCTGAACCACTTCCACACCACCAGCCTCAGAAAACTTCTCGGCATAAAGTGGCAAGAGAAGATCCCTGACACAGAGGTGCTCACTCGTGCAAACTTGCCCAGCATCTACACCATCTTGATGCAGGCCCAGCTGCGCTGGGCAGGCCATGTAGTTCGCATGCCAGACCACCGGCTCCCCAAGAAACTGCTGTACGGCGAACTCCAACATGGCAAGCGCTCCCATGGAGGCCAAAAGAAGCGCTTCAAAGACACTCTGAAAGCTTCTCTGAAGGCCTTCAACATCAGCCACGACACATGGGAGCTGAATGCAATGGACAGACCAAAGTGGCGTTCAGCTGTCCACAAAGGCGCCAAATCCTGTGAGGCCAACAGAATCGCTGCAGCAGAGCAACGCAGACAGGCCAGGAAAAGCAGTGCCAGCAAGTCCCCGACAGCCGCCACCATCCCCTGTCCACACTGCGTCAGAACCTTCCGGGCGCGGATTGGCCTGACCAGTCATCTGCGCACCCACAGAGCCCAACCCACCCACCCCCAGGATGACTAGATGGTCCTCGTCGATCCCGACGGACGAACCACAAATGGAGACGTATAAGACTCACTGGTCGACAATGGTCACTCTTTTTCTCGATCTCAGCAGGACGGAATATTTGTTGTTATTCACACAATACGCACCGCCACCCCTACCTCCCAAGCCCCCCCCCCCCCCCCCCCCCACACACACACACACACCCCTCCCCCCACCCCACCCACCCTTTTTTTCGCCAATTATCTCCCTTCATAGCAGTATTTAAGATTGGGACACCCGCCTGATCTTCACTCCCTCCTCCACCTCCAGTCGCCCGCCTCAACCCCTACACACCCACATGTTCTTTCATAATGACTGAGGCGCGGAAACCATTTTAACCTTCCATTTGAGAACCCATCTGTTGCCGTGTGTGTGCACTGTATAACGATGGGTTCTGTATCAATTCCACCGAGAAAAAGTGTTTTGCGTGAGTTTGAGGGCGGATAGATGTGGATGTGAATTTTTTGTGTTTAGTTGTTGTTATAAGAGAGAGAGACAGAGAGAGAGAGAGAGGGAGAGGGAGAGAGAGAGAGAGATTATGTTTTTTTCTTCTTACTCAGAAAGTCCAAGGCCAACATACAAACACACACGCCGATCTCTTCAACAATAATTACATGCATTGTACGTCTTTATACAGTGTTGTGTACCAAGGCCATGGACTTGTTCTCTTTCTCTTTTGTATCCACCCCTCCCTCCAACACACACATAAACTAGGAATTGCTCTCCCTTCGTCAAAATAGAAAACAATTTGCACGATTTTACAGTATAAAGAAAAATATTTATAAAATGACATTGAAAATTCCCCCTCCCCTCTCTCTGTCTGTCTGTGTGATCACGTGCATTGTTATGTCTTGGTGGGTTTTTGACCGCTGCCCGACCACTGTGTTTTGAATTACTTTGCTTTGTGATGGTTGTGCAGTATCAGGATTTGGCCATTAGCTGACCAGTACTGACTTCTATTTTTTCGCTCTGTAACTTTCTCTTTGTTGCTTCTGTTCGTTGCACTGTGACAAGAAAAGTGTTGTATCTCTGTCAAACAACACACACACACACACACACACACACATACACACACACACATTCACTCCCTCCCTCTCATTCTATCTCCCCCTCCCCGGGTGAACACATCTCAGAGGTAGAAGGCGGACGTGTTTTTGAAGTCGGGGCTACTAATTGATGATATTTATTAATTATCTAAGTCCATACACTGAGGAGGTGTTTGATTTTAGTGTCAAGTGACAGTGTCAGCTGTGATGCCAGTCGAGAAAAAATTTGTGCTTCGTGCGGCCGATTTGCTTCAATCTTTATTCGATTCATGGGAAATCGTGCAAATCTCGCAGCAACCATGTTTGCCAACGCAAGCCGGTCGAGACGAGCTCAGGTACACTGCATATTTCTCACTGTCATAATGTGTCAAATGTTAACGATATCGAAACGAACCCTGGTCCTGATTCACAACTGGAAAAGACTTTGAATGACTTGTTACACCAACACGAGTCCAAAATGAAAAGCTTTTTGAGTAATCAGCTGGAAACTCGCTTCAAATCGTTGGGGACAGAATTAATGACAAAAGTTGAAAATGCGCTTGGAGCAATGAAAAGTCAGATCCAGTCTCTACAGGTAAAAACAACCAGACTTGAAGATATTTTTTTCGACGTTTTACAAGAAACGAAAACAGCAAACTCCAAAATGGAAGACAAGCTGGAAAAACTGTCGACTGATCTCAACGAAAGGATTGATTCTCTTGAATCCTTTTCCAGAAGAGACAACCTGAGGTTCTTCAACATTCCACAGTCTGCCAACGAAGACTACGAGGAATGCTCAAGAAAGGTGGTCGATATACTGCAGGACACTGTGCCAGGCAAAACATGGACCAGTGAAGACATCGTGCGTGCCCATCGTCTTGGCCGAACCAATAACTCCTCCAGACCTCAACCCATCGATTTAATTGGCCATAATATCAACGCTTCACTACTAAAGTTTAATGAAGGTCTCCTGAGTGCAGGACAATGCATGAAGAAGCGTATTGTTGTAGGAAACATACGAAAGCAAATATGGTTTGACACAGAGTGTAGAGAAAGCAGAAGATATACAAGACAAAGTCTTAGGGTATTTAACAGGACTAACGACATTGAAGATAGAGAGTCTTACGCGTAGAAACGTAGGGAATAGAAAAATCTTTTAAAGATGAAAGCAAATGAACATCGCCAAAATGTTGTTGCGGCTTTACATAAAACGATAAATAACCCAAAGGCTTTTTGGGGCAAGCTCGAATCAGTTCTAAAAGCTCTCCACAAACAACGATTTCCAAAGAGGAATGGCTTAACCACTTTTCCACAGTCTGTAATCCACGTGATACTAACTACACTGGATATGATTGTAGTGAAGACGGTTATGATACAGACTCGGTTTCATATGAAGGACACAACACTACCATGCTAGAAAACGACATTACTGAGGCGGAAATTTACTCAGCGTTGCGATGCTTGAAAAGCGGTAAAGCTTCAGGACCAGATGGGGTTATTAATGAATTTCTTAAAAACTCAGCAACAGTTATTGTTCCGTTCTTAGTTCAGTTCTTTAATGAAGATTGGTCAGAAGCCATTATACAACCTCTACACAAAAAGGGCGACCCAAACACCGCAGACAACTACAGAGACATTTCTTTGCTAAATGTCTGCAGTAAGTTGTATAGTTCTATTTTGAATAAGCGCTTGTCTCAATGGATTGAAGATTACAACATTCTCAATGACAGTCAAGCTGGTTTTCGAAGAAATTATAGTACAGTTGATCATATTTTCACACTCACCTGTTTAGTTCAAAGACAATTATTATACCATAAAAAGTTATATGTTGTTTTTATTGACTTTAGGAAGGCATTCGATTCGGTGAGTAGACAAAAGCTCTGGAGCATATTAAGAAAACACGGTGTAAATGGGAAAATGTACAGAGCCATACAAAGTGAAAGCTAAAGTCCGATCGGGTATTGATATGACAGAGTCTTTTCTATGTCCAAGAGGACTAAAACAAGACGAAATATGCAGTCCGGTTTTATTTTCCCTTCCTATTAATGAACTCGCAGAAGAAATCACAAAACATGGCAGACATGGAATTCAGTTGATACCTGATATCGTGGAAATTATGATTCTGTTGTTTGCAGATGATGTCATTTTAGCTTCTGATACTGTTTGTGGTTTACAAAACCAGCTAAACGTTTTGCATAATGTAGCTGTCAAACTGGGACTAGAGGTAAACCTGGAAAAATCAAACGTGATTATCTTTAGAAACAGTGGCCATGATGCTGCATGTGAACGGTGGTACTATGGAGAAAATCAGATAGAAGTGACAAACTTATACAAGTATCTTGGTGTCTATCTCTCTTCTCGCTTGTCCTTTTCCCACGCTTTGAAAGATATCGCTGATCGTGCAAAAAAGGCGTGGTATGTATCTTCAGGTTACTCTAGTCTCTAGGAGAAAGATCCTCCACTGTGTTTTTCAAACTGTTTGATGCACAGATCCAGCCTATGTTGAGTTATGGTGCTGAAGTTTGGGGTATTAATAACGATCTTACAGTCATAGAAAGGGTGCATCTGTTTGCACTGAAAAGATTTTTGAATGTCACCACCAAAACGCCAAATCTTTTAGTTTATGGCGAGACAGGACGCTACCCATTATACATAAATATGTACACTAAGTGTTTGAAATACTGGTTACGTGTTGTCATGATGCCTACCCATCGTTTGCCATTTAAAGCATATAAAATGCTTTTATACCTACATGAACAAAATAAGAAAACGTGGGCCTCTTCCATTTGTTATACATTTATTACGAGGGTCATTCAATAAATAAGGTGAATTTTTCGGTATAAGGACTTCTAATACAGATAGAAGCTTACTTTTTTTTTTTCAACGTAGTCTCCCAGCACTGTCACACACTTTTCCCATCTGTGCACAAGCTACCGTATTCCCTCAGCGTAAAAATCTTTGGACTGATGTCTCAGCCAGTCGCTCACAACACTTTTGACTTCATCGTCACTTTCAAACTTCGTGCCTCTCGTGAACGCTTTCAAGGGACCAAACAGGTGAAAGTCTGAAGGGGCAAGGTCTGGGCTGTAAGGGGGATGAGGGAGCAGTTCCCAGCCCAGTTCGTTGATGGTCTGCACCGTTCGGGCTGCTGTGTGAGGCCTTGGCACCCACCGGCAGCTGACCTTCGAGTAGCCAAGGTCATCATGGACAATTTTGTGTGCTGTCCCAACAGATAAGCTCAAAGTCCTTGCAATGTCATCCACTGTCACCCTTCTGTCAGACTGAATGAGGTCATTGACTGATTCGATCACCTCAGGAGACCTCACTTCTGTAGGCCTTCCAGGCCTGTCTTCATCCTCAACACTGCTCCGTCCTTCTTTAAACAATTTAGCCCACTTGTAGACATTTTTTCGGCTGAAACATGTGGCACCATACACAGTTGACATTCTCCTATGAAGTTCAACTGGTTTGCACCCTTCAGCAACCAAAAACTTGATAACTGACCGCTGTTCAATCCTGGAGCATGCTTCTTGGTCGGCCATCTTTGTTAATCGCCAAAACTCTCAAAGTTTTTTTTAATCTGCAAAACAAATTAAATCCATGTGAAAAAGAAGTAAAACAAAAAAAAAAAAAAAAAAAAAGTAAGCTTCTATCTGTATTAGAAGTCCTTATACCGAAAAATTCACCTTATTTATTGAATGACCCTCGTATAATGGTTTTGAAGAAGTTTGGAGGAACCAGGGAGTGGGTGATGAAAAGGCGTTTTTGGCTGAATCTAAGGAACGTTTAGTAAGGTCCTATAAACACGAATGGGTAAACAGTATAAATTCAAATGACAGATTCTCATTCTATTGCTCATTTCAGCTCATCTTTAGCTTTAGCACCGTATTTAAACATGTTAAAACACATTAGAATTCGGATATTTTAAACTCGTCTGAGATTAGGAGTATCACCATTAAAAATACACAAACTACGTTTCACAGACAATGCTAGTGAAAGAAAATTTGATTGTCCATTTTGCAGATATCACAGAGAAACAGAAGTTCACTTCATTTTGTGCTGTCCAAAATACTATGAACTTAGGGAGTTGTATATTGCAAAGAAGTATTTCAATCGTCCTTCCAACTTCAAACTGTCGTCGTTATTCGCTAACAAAAACAAAAACGTTCAAACACGTCTCGCCACTTACATTTACAAAGTTTTTCAAATCAGAAATATGTGAATTATCAATTGTTTGTGTTATTTTCATACTAACCTCTAGATGTGTTAACCTCTGTTGATATAGGTCAAAGGCCTAATCAATAAATATGTCAAGACTCAAGACTCCCCCTCCCCGCCCCCTCTCCATTCCCCCCATTTCTATGTCTTAAGCGCTGTGTGCCCCACTGTCTCTTACACTCTCCATTTCTTTTCTCTTTTTTGCCGCTTTCAACTCTACTCCTGGATGTGCCCCCAGGGTCAGTGTAAGGTCTTTGGGCCATTCCCTGCCCTTGTTGACATTTCATTTTTCTCGTTGGTTTTACCAATATTTCCTTCCAACCCCTCTCAGGTACTTTGCACCTGATATCACACAGACACGGAATAGTTTTTTCCCTTCAGTTGTGGATGACTGTTGTGAAGAAGAGAAAGGCAGAGGCGAGGACGAAAACGGTCAGCTATGTGTGAGGATTTAGTTGTTAGGCTGTGTGATTTCACTTTCCACTTTGCTCAGAAGAAGAAAGGGGGGAGGGGGAGTAGGAGGAAAGAAGTGGAAGATGAAGAAGAAAAGAAGATGGAGAAAAAGGAGAAGAAGAAGGAGGAGGAGGAGAAGAGGAAGAGGAGAGTGGGCAGGAGTAAAGGCAAAGAGGGAGAAGAGGAGAGGAAGAGAAGAGGAAAAGAAGAATATGATCATCATAATCATCAAAACTCTCTCTCTATATATATAGAGAGAGAGAGACAGACAGAGAGAGAGAGAGAGAGAGAGATGTGTGTGTGTGTGTATGTGTGTGTGTGTGCATGAACTATCCTTAACTATAAACCTCGCAGTTGCAGCCTGGTCATTCAGACATGCCTTTCCCTGTGCGAGTGATCACAGATCACGACAATAAACAGCGAAAACAAAACAACAACAACAAACAGAAACAAAACTAAAACAAAACAAAAAGCAAAACAAATTTAAAACGAAACCTGCCATCATTTCAACGGAATCACAAAACATAATGGACTTTGAATAAATAATTTGAACAGAAAAAGGGAGAAAAATGTCATCGTTGTAACGGAATCATAGAACCGGCTACACGGAACGTGATGAGTGGGTATGAATATTCTACAGGGGTGGGTGGGAAGCAAAATGCTTTTACTTGGTCCAGGTGGCAGATTAATCACAACAGCAACAGTAACCAGTTCATATGCTGCGACAGATGTATATCAATAGAGAGGGTATGAAAACTATCAGGCAGGTACACCATAGAAAGACCTAGAGATAGATAGATAGATTCACACACATTTCGCAGATAGAGATGGACAGGTAGACCCACTCACATTTCACACTCACAGGACTCGCGGGATGAATATGGAATGTGAAACGTACACACCTAACCTCTAATATGTTCTCCAAAAGAAAGTGGGCAGAGCATCAACAGTCTGCTCTGTTCTATAGTTGACAGATTTACACACAGACTCAAGGTAGACAACAAATAGTTCCCTGAAGAATGTTTTGTACATCAGCTATTCTACAAAGGGGATGTCAGTGAATTTTATGGTCCCAGCAAGCAACTGTTTCTTTTTGGGGATATCTGGTTTCCGAAGTAGAATGGCTAGTTCTGTTTTGTTTCGTGAATGCATTTTGTTTTGTTTTCGTATTAGAGCAGTAATACAATTTGTCTTCTTTTGTCCTTTTTCATCAATACATTTTGTTATGACAGTAGAACAACGGAGTCTAAAACTCTTTCGTCAGCGTTTGTGCTGTCTTCAGTGCAGTATGTTATATAACACTGTATAAAATTGTATGTTCTATGAATATTCATTGTTCTATGATAAGAATGTAATGTCACAAAACGAGAAGTAAGGTAATACAATGAGATGTGATACAATATGATATGACAGGTTATATTCTAGCAATGTATATATGCATACACATATATGTGTATTATCTGTCTATGCATGTATTTTTTTTCTTTTTTACCTTTGAAAATGATAATAAAATGTCCTCCCAATGGATAGTTTAGACAAACCTCGTCCCATTACATATATATGTATAACAAGAACGGAAATAAAATTGTTTATTACAAAAATTGCACAGATGGTTCATAGTGATAAAAGTACTGAATGAATACGAAAATATGTGAGTGATGTCACACTATGTGTTTTACTGTCAGTAACCTCCGCTCTTTGAAAAAGCTAAAACAAAATAGGTGTACTCTCTCTCTCTCTCTCTCTCTCTCTCTCTCTCTCTCTCTCTCTCTCTTATATCATGTTAAATTATGAAATCGCACTTTTCTTCTTGCTAAAACTAATGCCGTTTGTACTGTTTTTGTGACGCTTGTTGCTTATTCTACCAAAGAAAAAAAGAAAATATTCTGAAAGCTAAACAAAAACTGAGGGAAACAAACATCTGTTGGGGAGAATTTTTCTCAAAGGGTCCGGGAGATCTGAACCCGCATCTTAAAAAAAAGAAAAACGTCTGGAGTGAAGGAAGGTAAGTTAGAAAGGGCTGTGATCATCTTTTCATTGACGGAAAGAAGTACACGCTTTGCTGAGACAAATGAAATGATAATCCGGCCGGCCTAATGTTTATAGAGTTTCTGATAAGGACAAGTTTGACAAGATCGCGAAAGAAAGAGTAACACCGGAAAGTTCCCCAGGTGACTCACGCATTCTCTCGGTTACCTCGTGTGGAGCACAAGAAAGTTCAGAACGAAACGTTCAACTCGGTTGGAAACGTTGACACACTTATCACTGGCATTTCTTAAGCTTCAGTCGATAGCTCACAGATGGGAAAGGACAGATTACCTTTCAGTAAAAAGGCAAGTGAAAATTATCAACTTTCTGTAAATAATTATTTTGCTCTTCGTTACTTTCAAACTCTTGTCGGAATATCTTCGTTCAAAGTTGATATACACTTCTTTTTTTTAAAATATACCTTCATTTATCTATTTTTTCCATATGTATCATCCTTTGATGTGTGTGGGGGGAGAGGGGGAGGAGGGGGCGGGAGAGAAAGGGGTGTGAATGAATCATTGGTAGATTTGAATAAATATTCAGGATTTTTCTGTGGTGGAGGTGTAGGTGGGAGGAGGAGTGGCCAGGATGGCGTCACCATAGTGTTAGACAGGTCGCCTTCCCCTCTACTCACTTTCGTGGGATGCTTATTCCCATCGGCCACATTACTTGATGTGTGTAGCGGTGTATCCATCCCGCTCTCCTTCCCCACTCGCAGTAAAGGTTCTGTCGGAGAAAACGGAAGCTGGTGTTACATCACAGACTTGTTTTCTTTCCCCTGTAAACCCCTCCCCTCCACCTCACTCCCGTGTCCAACGAACCTGTCCGAGTGAGGCAAATAGACTGTCCACTCGCTCACGGTCACAGACCTTTGCCACAGACAGCCACTTGTGGATGGTCAAAGAAAGTGGACACTACAATAATAGCACTGGGGCCACTTGAGGTCACTCCTTGTGATGCTGAGACGAAGCGTCAAGCGATCAGCTGCGGTGACAAAGGAGAAAGTGGCGACCCCTGTGCTGGCTAGTCATGACCAGGACCAGACAACGAACGGGCGTTGTGGTCACTGTCAATGACTGACTGACCGGTCAGGTGAGGTCGACATGCAATGTTGTCTCTGTGTCGGGGACTGAAAATGATTCCCCCATGTACGTCCTGACACCTCTCTTCCTGGTCCAGAGTTTGAATGGAATGCAGAAGGTTTAAGGAATGTTGTCAGAAATGTCGTATCCACTCCAAGTTTGGGAAAGGGTTGTTGTGGCTCATGGGGAAATATGGGTCTGCATTGTGACTTCAAACTGTTGTGCCGCTGTTTGGACCAGTTTCAGTCTGAAGGAAGCGTAGACACTTAACCACCGACATTAGCTTTAAAATGGTAAAAAGGGAGCTGATGGCTGACATGGACCCAATGCACTGGTTAGGCATTAAGATGCTCAAGTTCTCAAAAGGATTGAAGCAAAGACTTCTTTTAACAGTAACTGTGGTTTAAAAACAAATGTTTATCGTGCTCTGTTATGCGGATGTGATTCGATGCTTACACTTTTCATTTAAACGCCATCAATGTTTCCACCACACTGCTTGGCCGTCTGGGCGAGGAAGATAGTAGTTTGGTGAAGAATGCTCAAATTATGACTGGTTGTTTGGGAGTTTCTTGTTTGTTTGTTGTTGTTCTTTGTTTGGTTGCTGTTGTTTGTTGTTGTTGTTGTTGTTGGTTTGGGTTGTTTTGTTGTTGTTTTTTGTTTTTTGGTAAAGCTTGATCTGACGTGGTAGAAATACTTGATCTTGAAAAGGAACACTAGAATATCCACTGAGACTTAAGGTACTTTTCTACAGTACTTCACCGGTCAGGTAGGGTCACGGCACGCCAGGTTTTTTTTGTTTTTTACCGGAAGGTCAGTGTGGTGGACATTGTTGCTTTGTGACGGGAGCAGTGTGTGTGTGTCACCCTCTCCACCCTGTCCATGGCAGGGGGTAAACAGGAGGAAGATCGGGGGTTGGGGGGCGTGGGGGGGGGGGGGGGGGGGAGAGTGGGTGGGGGGTGGGAGGGAGTGACTGCCGGTCAGAGTGGCTGTGATGGGCGGGAAGTGATGGACACTTGAGACAACATGCCACACGTGCAGTCAGTCACCTGTCCCTGCATGGCCTTTCGTGACCTCGGCATGAGATGTATCTCACCTCTCTCTCTCTCTCTCTCCCTCCACCGAAACCACTTCCAGCACACACAAAAAGTTGAGAGGGAATTTTTTTATCATCCTTCATGTTGCATGTCATTGTGTCTGCATCTCTCACGTCTTTCTTTGCCATTCTCCGCCTGCCTCTGTCTGGGTGTCTGTTTGTTCCCTGCAGGAGTATCGGGCAGGGGGAGAAGCCACACGCTCAGTGTCACTGTCTGTCTGACTGTATATCTGTCTGTGCGTCTGCCTCTCTCCCTTCTTTTGTCTGGGTTTCGCTCTGTAGGCGACTCTCTCTCTCTCTCTCTCTCTCTCTCTCTCTCTTTCACCCTGGCATGAAGTAAATGTAAACTGACACATAAAAATCGTGCATCAGATCCAAAACGACAAAGTAGGGAAACAAATCACCCAAGAAATATATTCATAAGGTAGAAAGTTTACATCTCCCTCTGTAATATTGCAAACTCTTTTTAAAGTTAGGTTTAATGACACAGTAGGCCTAGACTTCCGTAGAAAGCTAATAAGATGTTGATGTGTTTCAGTCTGAAAACGCGGGTCAGACTTTGATGTTGACGTTCTCCATTAAATGGATATCGAATCAAAGAAGCGCTTACATTGTGACGTCTGATACGCTCCACCTTCTCCCTGTCTCTGTCTCTCTGTCTCTTTCTCACACAAATACGCAGACACACAGACACACACACTCACGCAAGCACACACACACACACACACACACACACACACACACACACACACACACATACACACACACACAGAGAGAGAGAGATTGCATAACATACAATCACAAACACACTCACACTAATATTAACAGCAATATTATCGATACATACATAGCACTTTATTCAGGAAACTACTCAAGGTGCATTACAAAACACATGATATTACACATAACACATTAAATCAAAGTTACATATATTTACACATCAGTATGTACTGAGCAACTTATACATACATATACACACACATAGTCAAGCATGATACATGTACAGGAGTATATACTGTTTGGGTGGACTTGCCACAGCAAAACTTACTGCTGAAAGAAGCGGATTTCAGGCCAGATTTCAAAGAGTGAGGGAGTCAGTGTGTCGGAGGTTTTCAGGAAGTCTGTTCCACGTCTTTGGGGCTTGAAAAAAATATCTTTGTTCGTAAGTCTTAGTTCCAACAAGAGGTATCTGTTTTAAGGGAACTAACCGGGTTTGGTTAGTACATTGTATTGGAGAGATACTACGCTTGAGTTAGAATAAATGGTTGACTTCAATTCACTGTCTCCTTGTGTAAACTTGTCAGAACGGTACAACACACGCGCCCCACTCATCCATCTAAAGCAACATCACAACATGTTGACATGGTGTCAGAATTTTGAATGAACAAACCGTGAGTACATTGAATTTTAGCCAAAACGAACTTTTTTCTGGCCTGGGAAATCTATCAAGCTGGTTTCGCTGATAAGATTGCAGCCGCGGCAAGGTACGATCCCCCAGAGTGCTTTAGTTTCAGAGCTGAAGATTGGGAGGAATGGTCAGAAGATTTTTTGAGATTTAGAAAGGCTACAAAGTTGCACAAGGAAGATGGTGACGTACAAAGAGACTCTCTACTTTACACAATGGGAATGAAGCAAGCTGTGCAGATTATGAACACATTCAAGTGGGCTACTGACGAAAATGGCGACCCAACAGAACATGATACTGACTTTGATGTGTTGATCGAGAAGTTTACACAATATCTTCTTCCCAAACGCAGTATCATTCATGATCGTTCCATGTTCAATAGCAGAACACAACATGAGGGAGAGTCAGTAGAAGAGTTTGTCAGAGAACTGAACATTCTTGTCAAGTACTGTAACTATGCCAACCTTGATGCGCATGTGCGTGGCGGGCACTTCGACTGTTAACTAGGGGAAGTTGTTAGGCTAAAAGTTGCGTCTGCAAGTATTTTCTGTCATCATTTTGGCTATAGAAAGATTTATCTTCGATTTTGTTTGACAGGAAAACAATTTTTCTGTCAAAGTACTGTCCAGGAGGCTTTTTCTCAGAGTTTTTAAGATCCTCACTCCCGGGACCATGAACTGTCATGGCGGCCGACACCTTGTTTGAACTGATCTAACCGTTTCATGTTTCTTGTTTGCACTTCGCACTTGTTTCTTTAACACTGTTTAACTAACACTTGTTTAACAAACGGACTAAAGGTGAGTGAAACTGGTTTTCTATTTGAGGGAATCCATTACTGCTACTGATGTCTCACATTCACAAAACTAAACGAGGTAGAGGAGGTGGAGGGGGAAAGGGTTCGGAGAGTAAATCCCCATACCAAATGAAAGCGAAAGGAGACATGGCTAAGGCACTTCTACCGTACCAATGCATTTATTGCGAAAATGCCTGTGAAAGCGATGATGAAGAGGATCCAATAGAATGCTACCAAATCAAAAACTGGGCTCACAAAAGCTGCTCAGGACTGAATGATGAGGCCTTTGCCACTGTTGCAGGACGGGGCAACCTTGCGTGGTTGTGCCAAAATTGTGAAGAAAGCAAGACCGAAGACCCTGCTAGGTCTAGAGCGGATGCCAAGTTAGATGCTTTGCTCGCAATCGTTCCACTTGTGCGATCAGTCAACGACAGGCTACTGAAACTGGAAAACGAACTCTCTGGACAAAAACTGGAGGAAAAGATCGAGGAAGTGGTTGACAGAAAGCTGGCAGAGGCTCTGGGGGAGGCACAGGAGAAAGAAAGAAGGAAGCTCAATCTCATTCTCACTAATGTGAAAGAGAGCACAAAAACGACAACCCTCGAAAAACAGACAGACGACCTGGAACAGGCCAAAACACTGATCATACAGATCACTGACTTGACCGATGGAGAGATAGATGAACCAGTCAGACTGGGAAAAGAGGGAGGCAACAGACCACGGCTACTCAGAGTAAAAATCAAAACAGAGGGGAAAAAGAGGGAGATAATGAAAAAAGCACCAACCAGCAAAGTAAATGAGGACATTCCAGACAAACGAAAGCGTCACTATTTCAACAAGGATTACACCCCCAAAGGGAGAGAAGCAAACCACAAACTGAGACAAGAACTGAAGGACAGACTGCAAAAGGGAGAAACAAACCTGATTATTCGGAATGGCCAAATTATCAAGCGGAGGGACCCTCCTGACCCACCCGCTGCTGCGGGGAGTCAGGCAGAGTGACTCCGACATGAACAACCAAGGGACCAGAGCGTGAATGGGGACGGACGAAAGGATTTTTGGAATGAAAGGTGTGAAAATAACATGGGACAATTTTCTACTGGCTCTTCTTTCTCATTTTCTGAAGATTTTTGTACAGTGTTATATTGAAATGTTGATATTTTGGCCGACTATAAAAAGGAAGAATTATTTTCACGTATACACGAAATAAAGCCTTCAATAAGTGCTCTTAATAAGATCCTACCAAAGAACTGTTCCACTGTTCCATCAGCCAATGAATATGCTGTACCAGGTTTTGACCAGTTTGTAAATGACAAACCTAGTAGAGGGTGTGCACTGTATGTGGAACACAAGTTAAACGCCAAACCATGTGATGTTTTAAATAAAACTGAATTTGAGGAAAGTGTGTGGTGTGAATTCAAAAGCCCAAATGATGAGAATGTCTTGTTAGGCTGTATCTACAGGAGTGGGCAGAGTTCAAAAGAAAATAAACAAAAACTATTTCAACTCCTAAAGCATGAGGAAATTATAAAGTACCACAAAGTCTGTATAATGGGCGACTTTAATTTCTTATCAGTAAACTGGAATGGCCAATGGACAAATGAAGAAGATAATGAAGTAATTGAAAGCATTCGTGATGCTTTTCTCATTCAGAAAATATTACATCCCACTATGCACAGAGATGGACAGCAGTCCACTATGCCTGATCTCATACTGGTTAATGAGAACAGCCTGATCTCTAACATTGACCATAGAGCACCGCTTGGTTTGAGTGACCATGAGGTACTTATTTTCCAAATGTATGTAGCAAAAGCTAAACTCAACCAAGAAGACTGTCCTAGATGTAATTTACGGAAAGGTAACTACAATGACCTCAGACTGGAAGGAAGTGAAATAGATTGGAGCACTTTTGATGACATGAATGTAAATACGTGCTAGTCTCATGTAAGAGACTGGGTTCAGTCGGGAATGGACAGACATATACCAAAGGTGAAAGTAAAAAAAAGGTCAGCTACTACGTCTAAAGCCAAACCAAAATGGATGGACAGGAAAAACTTGAGACAAATCAAGAAAAAGTATAATGCTTTTAAAAGATATCTCGCAACTAAATCTGGTATAGACTACCAGAGATACATTATTGCGAGAAATCTCTCGAAGAGAATGATTAAAAATGCAAAGAAAAGGTATGAGAGAAAAATTGCTTACCAAGCAAAGAGTAACCCTAAAAACTTCTGGAAACACGTGCAAGAAAAATTGAGGATAAACACAAGTATCAATGCTTTGAAAAGGGACTCGGGTGAAATGGCAGTAACTGACTCTGAGAAAGCAGAAACACTAAATTACTTCTTCTCAAGTGTATTGACTCGTGAGAAAGTAGACAATCTACCCAACATGACCAAATCTCCTAAGCTAAAGGGCATAACTCTTTCAGAGATAAGAGTCACCCCAACAGTGGTGGAGGCTAAGCTTAAAAATCTTGACCCCTCTAAGGCTCAGGGACCTGATAGAATTCCGGCCAAAATACTGAAGGAACTCAGTAAGGAACTATCAATTCCTTTCAGCATACTGTTCAACAAATCCTTAGAGACGGGAAGTATCCCAGATGACTAGAAAACTGCTCATGTTGTTGCCATATTCAAAAAGGGCTCCAAACAAGTCCCGAGTAACTATAGGCCAGTCAGCCTCACCTGTGTTATATGCAAGGTACTAGAGTCAATTGTGAGGGATGTTATTGTAACATATTTTAATGACTTTAAACTTTTTGCGGACTGTCAACATGGCTTTCGAAATAAAAGATCCTGCATGACCCAACTGATTCAAGTAATGGACGACTTAACTGCACTTACTGATGACAGAAAATCAATAGATACAGTGTATTTAGACTTCCGTAAAGCTTTTGACTCAGTACCGCATAAAAGACTACTGATCAAATTGAAAAATTATGAAATTGATGGATCCCTCGTTGACTGGATTAATGACTTTCTGACTGACCAAAGACAGAGAGTGAGAGTGGGGTCAGCATACTCTTCGGACAAACCGGTTTTAAGTGGTATTCCACAGGGGAGCATTTTAGGCCCAGTCCTTTTTAACATATTCATCAATGACTTACCGGACGTGATATCGACTACATGCAACATTTTTGCTGACGATACGAAGATTTACGGGGACTCAAACAATTACTCTGACATCCAAACGGACCTTGATAATGTGCAAGACTGGTCGCATAAATGGAACTTGTATTTCAATGTCCAAAAATGTAAAGTACTGCATATAGGCAAGAAAAAAACCCAAACTGACTACACAATGAAAATGGGTGATTCAAATGAAATAATTCAAAAATGCTCAGAAGAAAAGACTTGGTGTTACCTTCAACTGCGATCTTAGTTTTGACCTACACATACAGAAAGCGA
Source organism: Babylonia areolata (assembly GCF_041734735.1). NCBI lineage: Eukaryota > Metazoa > Mollusca > Gastropoda > Neogastropoda > Buccinidae > Babylonia > Babylonia areolata. The sequence continues at coordinate 37,961,619 of NC_134878.1, forward strand.
TTTACTAAAGTAAAGCTAACCAACTGACGGGGCTGATAAGATGATCTTTCTCCTTTATTGATAAAGACATGTTCCTGAAGCTATACAAAGCGCTTATCAGACCACACGTGGAGTACGGTAATGTTATCTGGTACCCATTAATCAAAAGACAATCTTCGTCGGTAGAAAAGGTTCAGAGAAGTGCGACTAAGATATTGCCAGAATGCAGAAACATGACTTATGATGAAAGACTAAGATACCTTGGGTTACCATCCCTAAAAGCCAGAAGGGTGAGAGGAGACCTGATCCAAACACACAAAATATTTCACCAAGTGGACGACATTGATTTCGACTCCCTATTTCAGTTGAGTAAATCTGACATCACAAGAGGCATTGCAGGCAAATTGTTTGTTCCGTTTTCTAACACTAACCTGAGAAAACATTCATTTGCTATCAGAGTGGTTGGCAAATGGAATTCTCTTCCGACTAACATTAAACTTACTAACACTCTTAACAGTTTTAAGAGCCTCCTTGATGCAGATGCATATTTTAAAGATATAGAATATGGCTTTGATAACTGAGACTCTTCTCATACCAATATATATGAAATTCTATATGTAACTGTAACACGCTGTGCTAAACACCTTGAAAAATACTGGCTAATCAATTGACGGAGCACAAGAAAGCCGCGAGGCTATATAATCTCCTACCTACCTACCTACCTACCTACCTACCTGATGAGCAAGTTCGTGATAGGCTCGTGATTGGCCATCATGACAGACAACTGAAATAGAATCTTCAGCTTCAGAGGTACTTGACTTTGGACAAAGCCATCGCTATGGTACGACAGCAGGAGCAGATCAGACTTCAAATAAAGGAACAGACAAAGCAGTTTGAGAGACTTGACATTGAAGAGACTAGATCTAAATTCAGATTAAGTTTTCGTGGTCAGGGCTCAGACTCTCATCATGACACAGGTCGTGGCAGAGCAGTTAGCCATGGCCAAGGTGCAATCTGCGGTAAACACCATGAAGTTAGGCATGATTTTTCCATGATACGCAACAGTTGTGGCAAGTGTGGTTATCAGCATGCAGATCAGAAATGTCCAGCCAAGGGACAGCGTTGCCGAAGATGTGGTGGTTGTAACCATTTTGGCCATGTGTGCAGACAGAAAACATCAACTGTGCATTTGGTTAGTGAACCAGAACGGGATGATGAGAAAGGTGACAATCACTGGCTTGATGCTATCACTGTCAACGTCGAGGAAGATAGGAATTCTTGGACCGCAGATTTAGATCTGTGCGGCAAGAAATTACAATTCAAAGTTGATACTAGTGCAGACGTGACTGTTCTGAAAGAGAGTGCCTTCAAGCAGTTATCACAACGACCATCTTAGATGAACAGACTATAAATAAACGAACGAATCACAACGACCAAAACTGCATCCTTCTACCGTCCCATATCTCAATTCACCTGGCGGAAAGATATTTCCTGTTGGAGAATTCACGGCCGAGGTACCAAGAATAGGGCAGGATGGCCAACATGTACTGTATCACTTCAGAGTCATTGTGGTCCCGACATCGACTGGTGCCAACTTACTCGCAAGATCAGTCAGCAAAGTGATGGGACTTGTGAAACGACTTGAAGAAACTGTAATTTGACTCCAAAGTTTTTGGAACGACAGGTCTGTTGAAAACGGAGCCAGTGGAACTGTAACTGAAAGAAAACGCAAAATCTTAATTCGTCACAACTGCCAGATGTATTTCCTTTCCTCTTCAGTCCAAGGTGAAAGAGGAGTTTGGCAGAATGGAACGTGATGGAGTGATCAAGAAAATAACGACAGCAACTGACTATTGTGCTCCACTTGTAGTTGTGAAAAAGAAACACTCGAACGAAATTCGCCCGTGCATTGATTACAAGAAACTGAACCAGAATATCAAACGACCCCATTTTATGTTGCCAAACCTCGAAGGTATAGCGCCAAAGTTGAAAGGGTCAAAAGTGTTCTCAAGGCTTGATATGTCGAGTAGTTTTTGGCAGGTGCAGCTACACAAGGACAGCGTTCTCTCATCACCAGCTATGGGCGTTACTGTTTTCTCCGTGTGCCCATGGGTATCAACGTAGGTCCTAAAGAGTTCCAGTGCAAATGTCTGAAACGTTGAGCGGTCTCCCTGGTTGTGAATTCATGTGCTGATTCATGAGGCAGCACAGAAAGAACACGATGAAAGACTGACGCAGGCAATACATGGAATTCAAACTTTTGGACTGAAGTTAAACCATGACAAGTGTCACTCTGGACAATCAGAAGTCTCCTTCTTTGGACATGTTATTAGTGCTGTTGGGATTGGACCAGACCCTGGAAAGGTGGATGCAATTCTGAAATTGCGGATGCCAAGAAATGTGTCCGAACTACAACGCATTGTAGGCATCATCAACTACCTGGGCAGATTCATCAAGGACTTGTCAACGACGATCAAGCCAATGACTGACCTGAGGAAAAATTGTTCAGTGGGAAAGTCCTCAGCAAGACGCGTTTGAAGCTGTGAAGAACATGATCGCAAATTTGACGTCACTTTCCTTCTACTCCACTGGGCGTCCAACTGTAGTCAGCGCAGATTCAAGCTCCTTCGGACTTGGTGCTGTTCTCCTCCAGAGGAATGACAAAGAGCTTCAGCCAGTGGCATTTGCTTCTCGTACCCTGACGTCATCAGAGCAGCGATATAACCAGATAGAGAAGGAATGCTTGGCAAGTGTGTGGGCATGTGAGAAATTCTACAAGTACCTGGGAGGACTGCTGACTTTTGAACTACTCACCTACCACAAACCCCTTGTCCCTCTGATGTTAACAAAGGATCTGGATCAAGCACCCCCGAGTTGTCAACGTCTGCTGATGAGAATGGTGCGCTTCAATGTAGAAGTACGTCATGTTCCAGGCAAAGACTTGGTAATTGCCTATTGTCTCAGCAGCAGCCCCCTGCCGTTTGCCGAATGTGACGTCAGTGAACAGGACGCACACGTTGACATGGTCAAATCATCAAAACCAATCAATGAAAACAGAATGAATGCTCTTCAAACAGCAACTACTGGTGATGAAGCTCTCCAAACAGTAACTGAGTTTTGTCAGGAAGGATGGCCAAACCAGGTTTCATCATCACTGTGACCCTATGAAAACGTGAAATCTGAACTCTCTATGGCTGATGGATTGGTGACATTTCAAGATTGTATCGTGGTTCCTACCAGCCAGAACCAAGAAGTGCTACACAAACTCCATGAAAGCCATCTAGGTTTCGCAAAGTGCCTGGAGTTTGCCAGACTAACAGTATTCTGGCCAGGCTTGAGAGGTGACCTTCAGCAACTCATTGAGAAGTGTCGGACGTATCAAGAAAACCATCCAGCTCAGCGCCAAGAACCACTTCAGCCAACAGAACTGCCTACAAGACCTTGGTCAAAGCTTGGTGCTGATTTCTGCAAATAAAAGGGCAATAATTTTCTTGTTGTCGTCGACTACTATTCGCGGTGGATCGAGATCAAACCCATCAAATCTCTGAGCAGCAGTGCCACGATCCTGCGAATTTTCTCCATGCATGGCATTCCAGACGTGGTTGTCACAGACAATGGTCCACCATTCATCTCATGAGATTTTGGTCAGTTTGCAAAGGACTATGGATTTGATCATCACACCTCCAGTCTTCATTTTCCACAAGCAAATGGTGAAGCCGAGTCTGCAGTGAAGATTGCCAAGAAACTCCTTGCCCAAGAAGATCCAGATGTGGCAGTACTGACGTACCGAACAACACCACATTCAGCTACAGGCAATAGTCCTTCAGTCATGTTGTTTGGAAGACAGCTGCATACCAAAGTCCCTGTATTGCCAACTCGTCTTCAGCCAGTACCACACAAGGACCGTGACAATCGCTTGGCTGATGAGAAAACCAAGCAAGACTTACAAGAGGTACTATGATAATAGACATGGTGTACGCACACTACCAAAGCTGCAGTCAGATAACCCAGTCCTGATCAAAACCAATGAACAGAAGACATGGCACGACTACGGTCAAGTTCCAGCTGACTCCAGCAGCAGATCATACCTTGTCGACACTCCCAGTGGTTTGACTCGCAGCATCCGCAAACATCTGCAGAAGGTTCCAGAACTTCCCAGTAAACCTCCAGAGACTGTGGCTGACTTTCCAGATGGTGACAATGATGCATTACACCAAGAAGAACCTGTGTGCATGAACCCCCCTTTCCCTCCCCAACATCAAACTGTCTCGCGTTATAATCAGACGCCCAAGTTGTTTGTTTTTCTTTTTCTCGTAAAGGACATTGAAATTATGAACCGGCTGTCGGTGATGTTAGATTAGTGAAGTTATGCTTAGTTTACATATTATTTTATAGGACTAATGCTTCAGTGTAGTTGCATAAATTTTGAGAAAGCATCTGTTCCTGCATAATTTCAGTTGAAAGTCAGATAACTAATCCATTTCTTTTCATTTAGTCTAAAGGGAAAGAAGAGCTCAGTGAGTGAATTATATTTGTATTTGTATTTGTATTTCTTTTCATCACAACAGATTTCTCTGTGTGAAATTCGGGCTGCTCTCCCCTGGGAGAGCGCGTCGCTACACTAAAGCGCCACCCATTTTTTTGTATTTTTTCGTGCGTGCAGTTTTATTTGTTTTTCCTATCGAAGTGGATTTTTCTACATAACTTTGCCAGGAACAACACTTTTGTTGCCGTGGGTTCTTTTACGTGCGCTAAGTGCATGCTGCACACGGGACCTCGGTTTATCGTCTCATTCGAATGACTAGCGTCCAGACCACCACTCCAGGTCTAGTGGAGGGGAAGAAAATAAAATATCGGCGGCTGAGCCGTGATTCGAACCAGCGCGCTCAGATTCTCTCGCTTCCTAGGCGAACGCGTTACCTCTAGGCCATCACTCCATAATTTTGAAGTATATTAATGATTAAATGTATGTTATTGGACAGACATGATATAAACATAATGACATTTGTTCTCTTGAGTTCTAAATTAGTTACATTTTATTGTGCAGTGATTCAAGTTGCTAAACAGTCATAATTTATTCTTTCTTTGGAATGGAGATGTTACAAAGTTGGTAAACAATGATGTTATCTTTGGAAGGGAGATGTTTTAAGGGAACTAACTTAGTTTTGTTAGTACATTGTATTGGAGAGTTACTACGCTTGAGTTAGAATAAATGGTTGACTTCAATTCACTGTCTCCTTGTGTAAACTAGTCAGAACGGTACAACACACGCGCCGCACTCATCCATCCAAAGCAACACCACATGTTGACGGTATCCTGAGAAGTCGAATATCGGAAGAAGAGTGGAGCTGACGAGTCATATCTTAAAATATAATGTTTCAGTTCAGTGAAATTCTTTTTAAAAGGATTTTCAACAGTATATTCAAACTCATGTTCCATACAAGGTAGAATTTTGTTCCTGCTGGCACCCATGTAACTTCCATACTGAGCAGAAGTTATTATTTCAGCTTTTAAAACAAAACAAACAGCAACAACAAAAAACAGAAATGGCTGTTCTAATCAGTGTGTCAGCATTTCAGATAGAAATGCAAAGTTTCGTGAACAAGAAATGAAAATGTAACAGTAACCTTACTTTGGAAACATTTTTGGCTTCTTTATGTTTTGTGCTCTTCCCAAACACATTGTAATTATATATAACAGTGAACCACGTGGAAAGAGGGTGGGGGGATGTGTTGTGATGGAGAAGTTTTAATGGATTAGATAGATAAAAGGGGGTTTAAAGCATTAAAAGATACTTCAAATATAATTCATATTGTTAGTTCATTGCTTTGAACACCAAACCGAACATCGATTAAAGACAGATTGAAAGCCCTTCCAGCTTTTAATGATACAAGAGATTCTACATGTTTCCAAATCTATATACGTGAGTAAAAGAAATGTTCCATATGATCAGTGACATAAGTACAGGAATCACACTTTTTTTCTGTAACTTTCAGGGTTTTTTGGAGAAGAATATTTGTGCATAAATATCATGATCAATCTTCCACTGTAGTTCGTGCAACAATATTATTTCTTTTGTTACTTGTTTCGGTGACAATCAAAATTTGTTTGATTCGAAATTTGTTTGTTTTTGCCAAAAATCACTAACATAGGGCCAAATACTCGTGATTTTATTTTCTTCCACTATTTTTTTTTTTTTTTTTTTTTTTAATCTGCTTTGGTTTGGTGGTGTGTCCATCGAGATCGATGATGACCATAGTTGTCATCCAGCTGGGGGATGGGGGGAGGGTGGTGGTGGGGTGGTGGGAGGATGCTCATGAATCTGTCTGTGAATGCGCAGATGGCTGAATAGTCCAATCTGCGCACGAAATGTTCGCTGACAGTTGGGGCAGATAAAGACAGGCATATCATTGTCAGGGAGCTTGTTTGCCCGTGACTTTCTGGCCTGCCTCTTCTCAACAGCTGCAGCAGTCCTGTTGGCCTCGCACAACTTCGCGCCTTAGTGCACAGCAGCGCGCCATTTGTCACGGTCCACTGCAGATTCCTCCCAGGAGTCAGGGTTGATATCAAACACTTTCAGAGAGACTTTCAGAGTATCTCTGAAGCGCTTCTTCTGACCTCCGTGTGATCTCTTCCCTTGTTGCAGCTCGCCATAGAAGAGCCTTTTGGGCAGCCGATGGTCTGGCATGTGCGCCATGTGTCCAGCCCAGCGAAGCTGGGACTGCATCAGGATGGTGAAGATGCTGGGAAGGGTGGCTTTTGCGAGCACCTCTGTGTCTGGGGTCCTGTCTTGCCACTTGATGTTCAGTAGCTTCCTGAGGCATGTTGTGTGGAAGTGGTTCAGCTTCTTGGCATGTCGTTGGTACACTGTCCAAGTTTCACAGGCGTACAGTAGTGTGGGGAGAACTACTGTTCTGTAGACCTTTAGCTTGGTCTCAAGACTAATGCCTCTTCTGTTCCAGACATTTGCATTGAGTCTACCAAAAGTTGCGCTTCCTCTTGCAATCCTGACGTTCACTTCATCGTCGACGGTCGCATTTCGTGACAGTGTGCTGCCAAGGTATGTGAACCGATCCACCGCACTGAGTCTCTGACCGTTGACTGTGATGTTGGTCTGGCTGATGGAGAACTTCAGTTTTCCTCGTGCTGATGGTAAGGCCGAAGTTCCTGCTGGCAGTGGCAAACTTGTCGACGCTGAGTTGCATGTCAGCTTCAGATCCAGCGTTGAGGGCACAATCATCAGCAAACAAAAAGTCTCTGATGATGTCTGTCATGACCTTCGTTTTTGCTTGAAGCCTTCTGAGGTTAAACAGCTTGCCTATCTGTTCGGTACTTTAGGCCGATTCCAACATCGCCATCTCTGAAGGCATCAGTAAGCATTGCAGAGAACTTGAGGCTGAACAGCGTTGGAGCCAGGACGCAGCCTTGCTTGACACCATTTGTGACAGGAAAAGGAGCAGATGTTTCGCCATTGTCCTGGACTCGAGCCTGCATGCCTTCATGGAATTGGCTGACCAAGGAAATAAATTTCCGAGGGCATCCGTACTTGGCCATGATCTTCCACAGTCCCTCTCTACTCACGGTGTCGAAGGCCTTAGTGAGGTCGACATAGGTGGAGAACAGATCAACATTTTGCTCCTGACATTTCTCTTGCAGCTGCCTTGCAGCAAACACCATGTCGGTGGTTCCGCGCTCTTTCCGGAATCTACACTGGCTCTCAGGCAAATGACCTTGGTCAAGGTGTGCTGTGAGGCGGTTTAGTAGGATCCTGGCAAGTATTTTGCCTGCGATGGAGAGTAAGGAAATGCCCCGATGGTCATCACAGGCTTGCCAGTTCCCCTTTCACTTGAACAAGTGAATGATAGATGCATCTTTGAAATCCTGGGGGATCGTCTCTTCTTTCCACATGAGTGAGTACAGCTGATGGAGCTTCTCAGTCAGCACAGTGCCTCCATCCTTGTAGACCTCTGCTGGTATGGAGTCTGAGCCAGGTGCTTTGCCACTGGATAGCAGACGGATTGCTTTCTGGGTCTCAAGAAGTGTTGGCGGATCGTCCAGTGCTTCGTTGATGGGGACTTGTGGGAGACGGTCTATGGCTTCATCATTTATGGAGGAAGGGCGATTTAAGACACTGTTGAAGTGCTCAGCCCAGCGTTCGAGAATTTTCTCCTTCTCAGTGATCAAGGTATTCCCATCTGCACTGAGGAGGGGGGATGATCCTGAGGATGTGGGGCCGTAGACTTCTTTTAAGGCATCATAGAACCTCTTCATATCGTGCCTGTCAGCATATCCCTGGATCTCATCGGCTTTGTCACTCAGCCACTTATCCTGCATCTGGCGTAACTTTTGCTGAACAGTCCTGCGGATGGCATTGTACGCATCTTTTTTTGATGTGGACTTTGGGTTGCTCAGGTAGGCTTGATGCAGACGGCGTTTCTCATCCAGAAGCTGCTTGATTTCAACACAGTTTTCATCAAACCAGTCTTTGTGCTTTCTGGTCATGGGTCCCAGGGTCTCTGAAGCTGTACTATAGATCAGCTCACGCAGGGTCCTCCAGTCAGACTCTACATTCTGGTTGTCCAGAGAGGCGGATTCCAGACGATCTTCCAGCAGCTCCACAAAGGACTGTTTGATGGTGATGTTTTTCAGCTTAGCGATGTTGAGCCGTTTTGGAGCCTTCTGGCCTTGGGGGCGTCTCTTGGGCTGGATTCGAATATTCAGCTTCGAGACTACAAGGCGATGGTCTGTCCAACACTCGGCGCCGCACATGGTCTTTGTTACACGTACATCTTGCCTATCCCTTTTCCTGACGATGACGTAATCGATGAGATGCCAATGCTTTGAGCGAGGGTGCATCCATGACGTCCTGTTACGGGTAGGGAGGCAGAAAACTGTGTTGGTTATCAGCAGTTCGTGCTCTGCACAGGTCTGAAGCAAAAGCAATCCATTTGGGTTGCAGTGGCCCACACCGTGCTTTCCAATCACTCCATCCCAGGAGATGTAGTCAGAGCCAACTCTAGCATTGAAGTCCCCAAGAATGATGAGCTTGTCTGCTTTAGGGATAGCAGCAATGACAGAGTGAAGGTCCTCGTAGAACTTCGCTTCACTTCATCCGGGTTGGTCATGGTTGGGGCGTAGGCACTGACAATGGTGAGGTGCTTCTGGCAGATGCCAGTGGGAGTTTCATGGTCATAAGCCTATCGTTGACTCCCTTTGGGATTCCAGCTAGCTTGCTGACAAGTGCTGTTTTTACTGCAAAACCAACGCCAGCCTCACGTCGCTCTTCGCTTCCTCGTCCACTCCAGAAGAAGGTGTAACCAGATCCCCGTTCACAGAGCTCGCCTTCACCTGCAAGCCGAGTCAAACTCAAGGCTGCAATGTCAATGTTGTATCTGGCGAGTTCGGATGCAACTAGTGCCGTTCTCCTTTGGGGTCTGTCCGCGTTATCTCTGTCCAGGAGAGTCCTTATGTTCCAAGCACCAATGGTGAGAGGAACGATCCTTGTTTTTTTCTTTTCTTTCTCTTTGTTTCGACCGCTGATGTAGGATCCCCGCCAGCCGCGGTATGCTGGCCAGGTTGATATGGAGCAGGCAATTTTGGGGGCACCTTTTCTTGCCCCTTCCTCATGCCAGGGAGGTGAGCAGTGCATTCCTAAAGAGGGCTGCTCAGATGCTCAGACGGCTGCCGAGCTCCATCGCTGCTCCTGTCGACGAAGAACGACCCTATGGCCTGAGCCGCCTGCGTGCAGGTCTGCGGCTGCGACTGCCAGTGTACCCACACCTGTTGTTTCGTCGCTCGCCTGTCGCCACAGGGCTTGGGGGTGATGAAATGATGAAGGATGAAAGGTCATTAAGGATGACTGATGACTCGCGCGATGAGTTTGTTTAAAGTGAAGAGGAGTTGCGCAACGTCGACCTCACTCTCTCGTCCGGGTCCACCAATTTCCAGTGGCAAGACTAAGTCGAGACGACTGGAGGATGAGCACGGATGCAGTGGATGACCAAGATATCCTTTCAGTGTCTCATCTCGCTCTCTGCACTCCACAGTGCGTTGCTGTAACCGCCTTCCTCTCCGTTGAACCGATAGGTTTCTTCCGCAGATTCTGCCGGATGCAGACTTCGCATGCATGGGTAGACACACCCCGGGGGCCAACTGCGTGTGGCATGTACACAGCACGGTGGAGCTAGATGGCCGTCGGTGGCTGTCCTGAGCCGACGCCCTTTTATGGATCTCGTTTTTAATTCCTTAAGGGTGTCTAGCCACCCGCCTCACCAGTCCCGGAAGAGAGCGGTGGGAGTGCCGGTTTAGTCGCCGGCAACCCGACCCTGAACAGGTTGTACTGGATTACAGGTTACCAGTAGCAGATCTAATGACCTGACCTGAGTAGCTCTGCTTTGGTTTAGTATTGAACTGAATCGCATCACAAGTAACAAGTGATCGGCGTCTCTTACAGTTTGCCCATTCTGTGTCCATTCCAGCCAGGAAGTTGGGAGAGCATTTTCACCAGGCGTTGTATTCAAATATTGTATTTTCATCCCTTTCCCCTATCTCTTCAAAGCAATCTATTTTCTGAGGTATAGACTAATCCTTTCACATGATCTATGCCTTTCCCTTTCCATCTCTGAAAATGGAAAACCTTTCCCTTGTATTTAGATCAAATTGTTGTAGTGCAATAATTGGTCAAGGAATTGCTTGGCTTGATATCTGCCAGTGTTTTCTGGTTATTATGGCATATTTCCAAAATTCATTTTGAATATCATCTATGCATGTTACATGATTTTCTTTACAATTAATCAAAAGGATATGATCTTGACTTGAAATTTTGTTCATGTGCCATTAGGGTACTAAATTCCAATTATCTCCCCTTGCAATATACCAGCCTACTGTTAACATGAAAGTTTTTGCAGTTCAGTTACACTTACCACGTTCAAACCACCAATCCCCCAGTCGGATTCCATAACTTTTCGCATTACCTTCCAAAACAACTTACACAACAATGTGTTTTCTTCTTTCTGAGAACATTATGTCTGCATAATGTAGAACAGTTGACTTACTAAAAATGTTTTTATGACTAAAAAAAACCTTGTCATGCAAGCTTAGGTCTCTTTCGCCCCAACCTTGTATCACCTTTTGAACGTTTTCAATTTTCCAATTTGCTTAGCCATTTTGTCCTTTTTAAGTGTATCCCTAATATCTCAATTTGATCTACAAACGAACAAAAATAGGAAGATTTTGCTCATATCGTTGATTGCTCATTCTTAATGCTATTTGTTTTGTTGATATTCTAATGCTTTTGTTTGGTTGATGTTCAATTTAAACCCTGAAAAAAATCAAACTTTCTAAGGATGTCGAAAGATCTGGACATGTCTTTGTTTTCAAGAAATAGTGTTGAATAATCTGCTGGCTGTTTGTTTTTATGCTCTTTTATCCTAGTGTATTCGAGAGTGATTGTGGTGCATTGATTCCAGATATTTCACCGTTTCATATTTTTGTCGTTAAAAACCCTACTGCTAGGACAAATGCTTAAGACGAGGAGGGACAATGTTGTAACTTCAAATATTGTATTGTACTGTACAATACAATACAAAACAATACAAGACAATATATGAAGATATAACACAATTTTATACTATACGTGAACATCTTACTACATTGAAGAGACGCAAACTGAAGTAGTATGGACCCGTCAAACAATCCAGCAAGGTACAATACAAGGAATGAGAATAAGAGGAAGGCAGAAAAAAAAGATGAGAGGACAACATTCCAGAATGGACAGACTGAGCGACGCCCTGTGAGAGACAATGAACAGGGAGAGATGGAAAGAGTTGGTTGCCATGTCATCTGTTGTGCCCCTGCGGTCGTTACAACAACCGGATAGATGAGACATGAAATGGAGGTAGACGTCTTGTGCATCATTTTTTGTATAATTATGGAGACTGATGTCAAATGTCGTCGACTCCACACTGGTTGATATCGTTTATGCGAATCTCTTCTCTTAGCAAACTTGTACTTATTTTCCTTGTTCACAAATATCGAAGGATTTATTTTTCAAATGTATCTTTTAAAAAGAGGTTGAAAAAAAGAATAGATTTGATATAGGCGAAACTAAACGGAAGTTATCCAAGGTACGTATATTCAATGATATCATGCAGTTTGATGAATGAAGCAAAATCGATAGATGTAATCTTGATGACAATATCAAACTGAGTTTCAATTTTGATGAAGTAAACGGTTAAAAAGTGAATGTGTACTTCCTTGATATTTGCCATTATATAATCCTATAGTGTAAAAATTTTGTGTGTGTTTTTGTTTTTGCTTTTGTTTTTGTTTTTCTTTGCGGTGTTTGTTGCTTTTTTCACATTTTCGTATTGAAAGAAAATAACTATCACTGGAAAAGAAGATAAAATCCTTTTGTTGTTATACAAACCAACAGGCAAACAAGCAGAAGGGGGTGGGGGTCTCTCGAACTTCACTTAAAAGCGTGAAAAATATTTCTCCCGTGAAACTGGTAATCACTGCCCGTACAGACAGCGATAGGAGGGGTCGGCTGGAAATGGTGCAGGGTGGCAGTGGGGGAATATAACAGGCAGGGATGGGGAGATGGGGGTGGGAGGGAGTTGGGGAGGGGATTGGGGGGTGTAAATGGCGAAAGCCATCACTAGAGGAAGGCAAGAATAAAGTATCTTCGATCAAAGGAGTTTGGAAGTTTTGATGAAAAGCGATAGAGCCGGACATGTCTTACAGATCGGAAGTGCGCTCAGGCCCGTGAGACTTCCCTCCCTTTGATGTGGAAAGTCACAAACAATGGAGACGGTCATGAAGTTAAAATGATGAATCATTAAAAAAAAAATATACATATATATATATAATGTATATATATATATATGTATGTATGTATGTATGTATGTATGTGTGCTGACGTAAGAAAAGATGGAGATTGACGCAGAAGTTGTTTGCTTTCTGTCTGTCTGTCTGTCTGTCTGTCTCTCTCTCTCTCTCTCTCTCTCTCTCTTTAGTGTCACTAAGACTGTCAAAAATGTTCCTTTTCCTGTTCAAATAAAGAGGTTCGTGTACTATATAATTATAATCTATCTCTATCTCTCTCTCTCTCTCTCTCTCTCTCTCTCTCTCTCTCACTCTATATATATATATATATATATATATATATTGTGTGTGTGTGCGTGTGTGTGTGTGTGTGTGTGTGTGTAGTCAACTACTGCGTTTTTTGATGCGACGGTAATCCAAGGTCCCGTGTGCAGCATGTACTTATCGCACGTAAAAGAACCCACGACAACAAGAGAGTGGATCCTGGTAACATACTTCAGAAAAGTTCACTTTGATGGCAAAACACACACCTGTAGGTGGCACCGGATTAGGACTACGTGCTCTCCCAGAGGAGAGCAGCCCGAATTTTTCGCAGAGAAATCTGCTGTTGCTGAAGTTTATGACGATATAATATTTATATATCTCTCTCCATTCTCTCTCTCTCTCTGACCTTCATTCCCTCTGTGCATACGCGAATGTGCATGCGTATAGCGTTCACTGGTATATGCAGACGCATGTACGGATCATTAAGTACCTGATAATCATCTATAGTTTCTATATAACCCGGCGAGCAGGCAGACAAACATTGCCAGTTCGTTACGCTTCTTTACACAGGACATGTGGTAAAAGGCTTCTTGTATTTCTAAAACCATCCCTATAAGGGTCAGAGGTTAAAACTTCCGGCAGTCTGAAAGCACGCCTACCACAGAAAATAAGAATAGTGAGAAGAAACAGGGCACTGTAAGGGATCTGACAATTACAACTGCCTTTGATACCCGTTGTCCTTTCAAATATACGATCAGTAAAACATGCTGACAATGCTCGTTACATTGGAAAGAGGGGGGCGGGCCGAAATCATCCTGGGAACGCACTGAAGAGGGCGGTCATTTTAGCACATGTGGTGATCCCAAGAACCCATAAAAATACACGCGGTGGATGAAATTAAAGAGGGGTATAAATCAAGCCCTTCAAACACCGGTGCTCCTCCCGATCTTACTTGACCGCTCAGTACAGACCATAGTAACCATTGTCCGGCCCAGGGTCTTCACTTTTTTCTGTCTTTGTTGGGCACAATTGACGTTTGACGTGCTAAGCACCGCCTGGGCTGACCTCAAACAACCCCTGCTGACCACAACGTCAGTGTCCACGTTTGGGGCGGCAGGTAGGATCAGAGGCGGTGAGTGGACAGCTTCCTGACCCGGCTGGACAGTTTACTGTCTTGTATGGGCACCATTCGCGTCAAAAGAGGAAAAAAGAAGACAGTGGTGGGAAGGGACAGGGCAACAACAAAGAGGAGGGGAGTAGATGGGTTGGGGGAGGACATAAAGAAACAGAAGAAATTAGAAGACAAAGAGAAGCAAGCAGAAGAAGACGGGGAAGTGATCTGTGAAAAAAAAAAAAAAAAAAAAGACGGAGAGGAAAGGAGGGGAAAAGGGAAACAGTGTGGGAGATAGGGAAGGTTCAAATCACTGCTCCTCTTTTCACTTTTCATCGACTAATTCAGATAAGAACGTGCTGTATCGGTTGGACATTACAGCTGTAGTGTTGAAGGTGAGCTGTTGTGGATGGATCATAGATTGTCACGTCAACTACCTTCATCCGAGCAGGTCAGTTTTCCCTATTTGTAATGGTGCTGCCACCCTCCATGGCCCGTTGATCATTTGACGCTTTGTCCTATTTCGCCTATCCGCCATGCCCGTTTCGCCAGTTCAGCGTCTCTCTCTCTCTCTCTCACAGGGAGAGGTCTGTCAGTGTCAAGCGTGTCAAACCGCCTGGCAATTTGGGGGACAAGGGTTGTTCACGTCAAGCACGTGACGCGCTGTGGGAAATATTGACCTGCTTTATTTTGCTAACTGGATCACAGTGCTTCCGAGCTGTAGGTCAAGTGACCCTGGAAGTTGGTCAAGCCTTGTTCATAAAACAAAGTACTACTGTGACAACTTATTAATTGTCGCTGCTGGTTGTAGTGCACTTGATTTTGCTGAACTTTGATCAGCACATACATAGCACGCACATATATACATACTTACATACACACACCCTATTTCTACACACACGCACACGCACACGCGCGCGCTTGCGCTTCCAAGCCATTGAATTACTATTACTTTAATTTCTCTTGACGATCAGCGACAGATCACGAAATGTGGATGATGATTTGATAACCTGTCAATAACCACAACACGCTGAAACACACAAGCGCATGCTGTCAATAATCGGCTTGACAGTGACAAGTCACACGCCATGATCTAAATATATCATTCCCCACTTCGTTTCAAATGCACTTTTCAAACTTTAATAATGATAATAATCATAAAATGCAGCCTTGTATAGTGCAGTACCCCCATCTCAGATGGGGCTCATCGCGCTTTTCAATACAAAATGCAAATTTAAGACTAAGTGACGTAAAACATGTACAAAGTCAACACAGTCTCCCATGACTATGGCTAAAATATACAAATGTAAGACTATGTGACGTAAAAATATGTAAATCAGCACAGGCACCATCACAATCTGAAAACACAAAGGAACAAATCACAGCAAAGCAAAACAAATCACATCCACCATAGTTAAAAATAAACACCAAGGAATCAGGCATCGCGAAAAACACACCAAAATCATCACGAATGCATACAAATCAACACAAAGAGCACATCCAGCAATAAAATCACAGCAAGCATATGCAGATGGAAAATATTCAGTGAGAAAAGTACAGTTTGAAAAGATATGTTTTGAGTGCTCTCTTTAATGCAAGTGTTTGGGTGTAATGGAGGTGTGAGTGTAATGAATTCTACTGTTTAGGTGCAACAAAAGAAAAAGGAACGTTCACCATAAGTTTTTGTATGAATCTTCGGAATAGACAGTGTGCGCTTATCATTTGTAGGACGGAGTTGGCTGGATGGTGAACAGACAGAAAGTAGATCTGAAAGATAGGACAAGAATCAGTGAATAAATTGTGACAAAGGAATGAGAGTTTATATTGCATCCGTGCTTTAAGGGGAGCCAGTGAAGGGAAGCAGGTAGGGGAGTGATGGGTTGACGTTTCTTAGCTTTGAGAGTGAGTCGTGCTGCAGAGTTTTGAACTTTTTGAAGTTTGTCAACACAGTGTTTGGGGTAGCCAGCAAGAAGAGCATTTCCATAATCAAATGTATATAAAACAAAAGAACAAACCAAAGTCTTCATGGTTTCTGTGGTTAGATATTGCCGAATGGAGCTGATTTGTCGGAGTGCTGCACATGCTGACCTACAAATGTGGTTGATGTGTATCACAAGTTTCATGTCATCTGAAAGTATTACCCTAAATTGCGTGCAAATGCTGAGAAAGGTATGTCTAAGGTTCCTACCAGGATAGATGAAGGCTTAGGCAAGTCAGATAATGAGCGCTTTGAGTGAATGAGAAGTGCCTCTGTTTTGATATCATTTAGTTTGAGTTTGTGATCAATCATCCATGATTTGACATCTGTCATGCATGACTGTAAAGTCTGTATGGTCTAACGTATTTCTGTAGGGTATATGATCAAAAAAGAACACAACACCATTTGAGCTTTCGGAGCTCTGATGCTCCTTCTTCAGCAGCTATTTTATTTATGTCAATAGTTGACGTCACGGCACATGGCACAGCTAACAGAAAGAAGACTGAAAAAACGTCACGGCACACGTCACAAAAAAAAAGTCAAGACACACACATATTAAAGAAAGAAGAATGAAAAAAACCGTCACGGCACACGAGAGGGAGAGAGGGAGGGAGGGAGGAAGAGAAGTTGGTACTGGGTTGAAGAGAGGGAGAGAGGGGGAGAGGGAGGGAGGAAAGGAGAGAGGGAGAGAGAGGGGGGGAGAGAGGGAGGGAGAGAGGGAAGGAAAGGGAGAGAGTGGAAGGCGGGAGGGAGGAAGGGAGAGAAAGAGGGTGAGAGAGAGAGGGAGGGAGAGAAGGAGGGAGAGAGGGATGGAGGGAAGTAGGGAGGGAGGGAGAGAGAGGGGGGAGGGAGGGGGCAGAGAGAGGGAGAGAGAACTTTCTCCATGGCTACCTCGACTTGGTACCCTTGATTGTAAACTGTCACAGTTACATTTTGACAGGCTCAAGCATTGAGTCGAGAGAACTTTTTCTTTTTTCTCTCTTCACACTCATCATGTATTCTTTTTGACTCACTTGTGTAAACAAAGTGAGTCTATGTTTTAACCCTGTGTCCGTGGTAAACTTTAACATTGACATTTTCTCTGCAAATGCTTTGTCAGTTGACACCAATTTAGGCATAAAAATAGGAAAAATTCAGTTCTTTCCAGTCATCTTGTTTAAAACAATATTGCACCTCTGGGATGGGCAGAAAAAAATAATAATAAAAGAAGCCAAATTATATGTAAACTGCATTTACTGTTATATTTATATATTTTTTATTCTCTAAACTTGGCACTTTGATCTGATATTCTGACACAACAACAAGAGCAGTCATTATTATCATTTTTTGTTCAAACAGGAACTTCTTTTGCTAAGCTTTTGCAAACGTGTTGGTGCAGATAGTAAAAAAGGGAAATTAATCTGTAATTAATGCTAGGGTACTTAATTTGCTTTAAACTGATCTTTCTCATCTTAAACATTACATTTCGAAATTATACTCAATACATAAAAAGCTTGTGTGTTTTACTCTCAGTGTACAGGGCTTTCACTATGTTCATTCGCCCAAGTGGTCTTTTTCGGAAAATACTACAATCAATACAACGAGTGGACTTTATAGATCTATTGGCTGAGCCCTGAAGGTCATGGGCAAAAATCAACTGCATACACATATTTATACACATTCAAAGCCCGTGTTCATATTCTTTGCGAACGCGAACGACGCCATTTTGTTTCAAGTTGTTGACCTGCCCGTTCAATCCTATATTCAATGGACAATACACGATAACATGTGATGGAAAGTTGGAGAAGGAGACCGTTAAATATTTATTCAAAGAAAGATTTGTGAACGCCTCATCACTTACTGGATTATGCTCCAAACTGCCATAAAAATATCCTCAGAATCAGTCAGAATTCACAGTTAGAAATTGTAAACCATGCGAATTAATACCCTTGAATTGATGAAACGAAAAAATTTCCAGTCTTGACTTTTCTCAAAATGAAGTCCTTTTCACTTCATACGACGTTTAGAAGTATTTGTACTTGGCTCTACATGTTATTAGTTTAACAAAATTTTCATATCAACTTTAAAACTATAAAACTAGAATGAACATAAAAGAGAAATTGTCGTACTACATTCCCGGCAGGTGTAAATAAACTTGTACATCTATCTAGATCTAGGGAAAACGGTTAAATGTTGCAGTGTGATTGCGGTGATAGCCACGTCTCCTTTACCGCGGACTTAAAAAGAATTTTTTATTGCCCTTAAAGATCTTTTGAATGCCCAAGATACACCAGAAAAATATGATTTAAACAGCGTTCTCACTGCGAATACTGCAATTGATTTATCGCCCTTTAAAAAAGTATGTTCAAATAGTAAATTTTAGAACGTCAGTTAAGCAGCCACAATAGTGTAATGGGTAAGACAGTTTTGAATCTGGTTAGGACTTCTTTCTTTTTTTTTTAACCCGGAGCTTTATAATAACAAATACAGAACACATTTTAACTATTAGATTTTTTTTTTTTTTTTTAAGTATATCACAAGTGAGTCTTGAAGGCCTTGCCTCTCTTGTTGCTTTGGTTTTCAACCTGGCAAGGCATGCTTGAAGATCTGATGATTCGGATGCTGACTTGGCATTTGATTGCACCCTAGATGTTAGTTCCTCAAATTCAGTATACAATACACTGACTTCTTTTTCATAGAATTCCTTACAACATTTGATGATAGGCAGCTAGCTCTGTTTCCGCTACAAGAGAAGAGATGAAGTTATGCGGGGCGGACTGAGGAAGTGCAGAATGTCCAAATTTCAAAAAGAATCCCTTTGGTACAACGTTGTGCGTAATACAATGTGATAGAAAGTTCAGGTGACTGTTATACCCTGATATCTTCAATAAGACATTTGACGCTTTTCTCATCTGTCTATCCATCCCAGATCCAGATCTACTGGATACAGTTTTGGTCAGAATGGGTGTGGCGTTTTAACGCAAAAATGGAATGGATGAAACAGTTTGTTGAGAATGAATAAAATGCCTATGGTGAATCCAAAAAGGATTCAAAACGTGTTCACACATTGATTTGGCTAGACATATGATAAAAAAAAAGAACACAACACCATTTTGAGCTTTCGGAGCTCTGATGCTCCTTCTTCAGCAGCTATTTTATCTATTCAATAGTTGACGTCACGGCACATGTCACAGCTAACAGAAAGAAGACTGAAAAAACGTCACGGCACACGTCACAAAAAAAAACCCACAAAAACAAAAATACGTCACGACACACACCGATTAAAGTAAGAAGAATGAAAACAAAAAAAACGTCACGGCACACGAGAGGGACAGAGGGAGGGAGGAAGAGAGGTTGGTACTGGGTTGAAGAGAGGGAGAGAGGTTGAGAAGGAGAGAGGGGGAGAGGGAGGGAGGGAAGGAGAGAGGGAGAGAGAGGGGGGGGGGACAGAGAGAGAGGGAGGGAGGGAAGGAGAGAGGGAGGGAGGGAAGGTGGGAGGGAGGGAAAGAGGGAGAGAGAGAGGGAGGGAAGGAAGGAGAGAGGGATGGGGGGAAGTAGGGAGGGAGGGAGAGAGAGGGGGGAGAGAGGGGGGTGAGAGAGGGAGTGAAGGAAGTAGGGAGGGAGAGAGAGAGGGGGGAGAGAGGGGGGAGAGAGAGAGAGGGGGGGAGAGAGGGGGGAGAGAGAGGGAGAGGGGTGGAGAGGGGGGGCAGCTGAGAATATCCAGGACAGGTGAGTGTTTTTCGACTCTGAGTCAAAGAATTGTCTTTCCTCCAAGTCGTCCAGGTATTCAACAGGGCCACTACTGGTGCAGGAAGACGAGGGACAGATTCCAGAAGAGGCAGTCATCACCAACCACCCCAAAGGCATTAGTCAAAAACGTTCAGACTATTAGGGTAGTTGGTGCGCAGCTTCCACCTCCAGAATCTCTCTCTCCCGTTCCTGATCTCTGGATTTTCTGAGTGGACCTGATCTATAACAGTGCACTTCATGTCTTCTACACTGTGATCTGACTGTCGGAAGTGACTTGCAACCAGGGGATGTTTGTTCTCGTCTTCAGTAGTACACCGAATGTTGTACCTGTGGTTGTAGAACCTCTTCCGAACAAACATTTCTGTCTCCCCCACATACAGTTGCGCTCTCCATTTTTCAGTCAGGTATACAATATTGGGGGACTTGCAGGTGACGCCGTCTCTGATCTGGAATATTTCCCCAGTCACAACGCTCTCAAAAGTTGTGGTTTCTTTGAGCTGACTGTTGCACATTTGGAAATTAAAAAAAAATAGCCGTAGGTTATCATGGTATTTCGTACACCATGATCAGTCATCTTCCTAAAGAATGGTGCAAGCTTCTTCATACACTTTATGCGAAATGTTGGGAAACGGGTAAAACACCTTGTATATGGAAAAAAGCTATCATTACTCCCATACTTAAATCAGATAAACCACGATCAGAAACATCCAGTTACAGACCCATATCCCTAACATCGCGCGTCGGAAAAATCTTGGAGAAAATTATATTGATGAGGCTAACGTATTGTTGTGATAAAAATAGAATTATTCCGATTGCACAGGCCGGATTCGGAAAGGGCAGATCTACTTTAGATCACCTAGTAAAACTACCAACAAACATAAAACAACAGTTTTCGAAGAGAAAGAGTGTTTTGGCCACGTTCTTTGATGTACAAAATGCTTATGACCGCATATGGCATGCCAGACTACTGTTTAAGCAAAAGAACATTGGGTTAAGTGGCAATGTATACAGCTATATAAAATCTCTTTTGACAGAAAGAAGCATTATCACTAAAGTTGGGCAATCATTGTCGCCTTCAAGATCAATTAACATGGGTATTCCGCAAGGTTCTATAATTTCACCACTTCTGTTCAACATAATGTTATATGATTTGCCAAAATATTTGTCTAAATCTATAAATCTCGCTCAATACGCTGATGATATAGCAGTTTGGATGAACGTAACTTTGCGAAAGAAAACGGGCCTGCGTTATATCAATCACATTAACAATTTATATCAATCAGAACTTGATAAATTAAACATTTATATGAAAGATAATGGATTACAGTTTTCAACTGAAAAGACACACATGATACTTTTTAATAATGGTGCTGCCCCCCCAAAATTATCAACTTTTCATCTTGATGGAAGAGAACACTTCTACAAATCTGAGGTCAAATTTCTTAGTGTTTATTTTACCCCAAAGCTAAATGGGAAGAAACATCTAGAAAACATGAGATCAAAAGCAATGAAAAGCTTAAATTTTCTTAAAATCGTCAGTAAACAGCCTTGGGGTCAAGATTCAAAAGCACTTATTCATCTCGCTACTGCACTGGTAAGATCTCGATTGACGTATGGACAGGAGGTATTTTTCTTTGCTCCGAATGCTTTCCTTAAAAAAAATGCAAAGCCTAGATAGCAAAGCCATAAAGTTGGCCCGAGGTGTTCCGTTTCATACGAACACATTACAGTCGTATAGAAATGCAGGAATACTACCTCTTAACGAATTAAGAAAGCTAGCATCAGCAAAATAGGTAATTAGAGCAAATGCTACAGAAAATTCTGTCAAAACTGAGATTACTATACGATCTTATAAACTTTTTTCGAAACGAGCGAAACAGAACAGAAATCTAGTAACTATTTCTACATACGTGTCAATCAAATGTTGATCCACAAAATGTTGCTCCGATTATGAGCACTTCACCAGTTCCATTATGGGAATTAACGGGAGCAGCTTTTGACATTCAATATTGTGACATTAAGAAAGATTAAAATCCCAATATACTAGCTTCTCGAGTCAAAATACACTTGTCTGAAACATACCGCCACCACTTAAAAATATATACAGACGGTTCTGTTCTAGAAAATCAGTTTACTGGTTCTGGATATGCAATTCCTGCTTTGAAAATTGAAAAGTCATATCATATTGGAAAGGGCTTCTCAATTTTCACAGCTGAATTAATTGCCATCCTTATGGCATTAACATATCTAATTGATCTGCCCCTAAACTTGATTAGTGTTTTATTTTGTGTCGATTCAAAATCAGTTCTGCAGTCTATCAAATCAGGTTGTACGAACATTAATTATAATATCATTTTGGAAATAAGATTTTTGATTCACTGTATTCAAATGGAGGAACTAATATTGGAATGTGCTGGATTCCCTCACACTGTGGGCTTTTCTCTAATGAACGTGCAGATCATCTTGCAAAGCTTGGAGCTAAAAATGCTTTAAATGCAATTGAACTTCCTCATCGTTTATCATCATCTGAAATGTGTAATATTGTTGAAAGAAATATGCAAAATTCCTTTCTGTCTTTAGAAGTTAACACTTCTGCCTTATTAAATGCTAAAAGAACTGGCAGGGCTGTTAAGAGCATGGCATTTAGGTTATTACTAAATGCCCCATACACAAAATATTGTGAAAATATTGAATGCATTTGCAAGGGACGTTTAACGGTAGAGCACGTTTTAACCCGCTGTTTAGTAATGAAACCTTTTTTGCCTCCAGAAATTACGGAACACGTGTTACCAGTTTCAAATGTTAACATTTTTTGGAAAAAGTTATATATTTCAAACTGTTCTTTATTAAAGTTAGCTAGTTATGTGTTAAATAGTCCAGTTGGTTGTTTATTGTAGGTCCCCACATGAACCTCTTTTCAAAAAATAATCTACAGAAGTAGTGCATACAATTTTTTTTTTTTTTTTGTTGTTGTCCCACTCCCGCTTTCCCCGTCCCGCCTCACACACACACCATTCCAATATTATGTTTTTTTCTTTCTCCAATCACTGACACTCACCCTCTCCATTTTAGTTTCTGTACTCTATCTTTTCCACATTCTGTTCTCTCTGTCTGTCTGTCTGTCTGTCTGTCTGTCTGTCTCTCTCTCTCTCTCTCTCTCTCTCTCTCTCTCTCTCTCTCTTCCTTTCTTAGTCCCCTCCCCCTTGCCCTCCCCCTTCCCCCCCACCTCAAATGCCCCCCTTTTCATTCGAATATACAGAAATGTCGATTTCTAATTAATACTAACAATCATCATTATGATAGGAATGATAATAATCCAAATAATAATAATAATATCGTTCATTTTGAGTCTAATATCATCATCTTAGATGAACAGACTATAAATAAATAAACGAAACGAAACTGTTGCACAGGACACAACCCTCACACTTGTAACAACCTTTGTTCTCCCCACAGTCACAGTAGTTTTGAGCAGCTTTGATGGCATCAGCATGTCCCTGATGTTCTTATAGTTCCTTTCCCCAACAATGGGAGGTTCTGGAACAGCCTCCTTCATCCTGTTGCTGGTGTGAAGAACTGGCATGTACGTCTTCAGCCAGTGTGACAAAGGTGTATTCCTGGGATTGTGTCTGATCACAAACGGCACTCTCGTCATACTGGTTTTGTCCTTGTGGTATTCCAAAGTGGCGACACGTTGTTTTGAGGACACTGCACTGATAGCATCATCTATCAGTTTGGCTGGGTATTCCCTTTTCTTTAATTTGCATTTGAGATCCTGACATCTTCGTTTGAAATCTTTTTCCTCCGAACAGATTCGTCGATAGTGAAGGCACTGGCTGTATGGTATGCTCCGAACGCAGTGGCGTGGGTGACATGAGCTGAAGGGTAGGATCATGGATGCGTCTGTGTCTTTGATGTGCAGATCCGTCGTCAATGTACCATCTTCTGTTATGCTCATGTCACGTTAAGGGTGACATGTTCTATAGAGCTATGTGTCATCTTGGAAAGATTGATTGGAAACAAAGTGACTCTGGATGAGTGTATGAAGAGGTTTGGTGTACATAATGAAGAGAATGGGACCTAAGACAGAACCCTGTGGAACTCCGAACAAAACCGGTGTTGGTTGTGATGAATGATTATTGATAATGACTGTATGGATGCGACTTGAAAGATAGCTTTTGACCCAAGAGAGAACTAATCCTGAAACCCCATAGTAGTGATGAAGGATGTGCAACAAAAGTATATGGTCTATGATGGTTCAAAACGCTGCCCTGAGATCTAAAAAAGTAAGAACAGAAACATGATTTGAATCCAGTGACAGGAGTATACCGTTAGTGACCTTGAGAAGTGCGGTCTCTGTACTACGTTAGGGTCTGTATGCTGATTGGTTGGATGACAGCAGGGAATGTGAGTTTAAGTATTGAAATAACTGACTCAAAACAACATTTTCAATGACCTTAGACATAAAAGATAAGTTTGAGACTAGTCGATGATTTCGAAGAACATTCTGATCCATAGAGGGTATCTTAAGTAGTGGTTTTACACCTACGGCTTTATAACTAGAGGGGGAAAACCTGACGGAAGACTTTCATTTAGTATATGTGTCAAAGTGGGTAAAAGAGTGTTAATGTTTTCAACAAACAAAGATGTAGGGATGGGATCTAGTTGGCAGCTGGTCGGTTTTGACTTTAAAATGATCTTTTTGTTAATCTTCTGTGACAGGATGGAAGCAGTCAAAAAAAGAAGAAACTGAATCAGTGGCTTGATTTGAACTGATCACAGATAATGCAGCAGTTGTCATACGATAAAGTTCTTGTCTGATGTCAGTGACTTTCTTTGAGAA
The DNA here is from genome assembly GCF_041734735.1 of Babylonia areolata. NCBI lineage: Eukaryota > Metazoa > Mollusca > Gastropoda > Neogastropoda > Buccinidae > Babylonia > Babylonia areolata. The sequence continues at coordinate 37,986,348 of NC_134878.1, forward strand.
ATAATCTGGAAACACTTGAAGTAGCTGATGAACGGGGTACAAAGTGGGAAGAGATGATTTGACATTACCAGTCAACTTTCCAAAAATATAAAACAATTTTCAAGCTGACGTACAACCACTGATCTGAGAGTTATAGAATGCTGTTTTTGCTTGCCGGACAATGCCAATGACCTTTCTTAGCACTGGTAAAAATCTCTTTTAAAACAGTAAGGCCAGTTGATACCCATTTCTTCTCAGCTATGCGTCTTTTAAACTTTGCTTCTTTTAATTCATTTTAACATCGCCATACCAAGGAGCTGACCGACCAACCTTCACCTTGCAGCGGGTGACGGGGGCATGCCTGTCAAGGACTGCACGCAAAGTACTGTCCAGCTTGTCTTCCGTAGAGCAGACCGTTGACACTATGGTGTTGTGATGAGACAGTTACATGCAATGCTTCAAAAGACGTTTGAGGAAAGGAGAAGTGAGTGTTAAAACTGGTCAGTGTTTCTGAAAACCACGGCAAAGCCCCCACCGTGATGGGAGCGAGGGAACGACCTGGCAGTAAAACCTGATGGAGCCAGTTCAGCGCTCTTTCCCTCATCACCCTTTTCTTTGAACCAGGTTTCCTAAATAAACGAAATATCAATCTGATTGTCACTGATAGATTCATTCACTGGTACACGTTCGTCTTGGCAATGAGGGCCGAGTGACTGTGCTTTGAACGAAGCGATCTTGAGTGTCTTTGCAAGTTTAGTGGACTGAGTGCAATCCATAGAATCAACCAGGTGACGATAAGAGCACCCACGATACTGTGAACCAGCACTGAAAGCTTAGATAGTGATTTTGTTTTGGTGAAGTGAATGTCATTGGCTGGCTAGAGTTCCAACTGGCAACTGTAGCCAGTCAGCAACATACCAATGTAGTTGCCGCGACTTCATGTGACTGTTTATTTGTTTTATGTTTCTTTTTGTTGTTGTTGTCTGTAAAAGTTTTTTTATATGAATTGATGGACAGAGGTTATGCATAAATATCTGTTTTCATCAAATTTTACAGACGGTGTTCGATTATTATCTAAAAACCTGTTTGTTTGTTAGATAATTTTTGTCTGTATGTGTGTGTAATATTTTGTTTGTTTCCGTGTCAGATGTTGTGCTTCGTTTTATGTTGTTTTCGTTATGTTAAGTGGTATGCCCTGTGGAATGTGGACCATAAATATTCTATTTTGTGTCTTAGAAGATCAGACATCAGTATCCTCAGTCTCACTGCGTTAAATCCACAGGTTGGTTAACTCACTCAGTACGGCCAGTCCTCTCTTCTCCTCTATACATACCTCTCGGATGTCCAGTGGTTGTCTCAATGACCCAACCTTTAGCTTCCGTCGTCAGAACTGTGGTATTCTTTGTCAACATTCACCTCTTCAGTATAAGAGCCTTCCGCTTGCAATATTTTGATGATGGTAATTGGGGTGAAACCGATATTAACGTCGTCTCTTTCGCCGTTCGTATAGAGAGAGTTAAATGCTGACAAAATGAATACACCAATAAAAGAACAAACAAGCGACAAATATAAATACAAGGCAATGAAAGTAAAGCGGAAATGTCAGCCAAAAACAGTCCCAAATGATCGCGCAGAAGGGGGCGGCGACACATTCAGACACAAGCAGATAAATATAGACAGACAGGCAGGCAGACAGACAGACTGACAGACAGGCAAACAGATATATAGAAATACACATATTTAGACAGATAGATGTAGAAAAAAAGACAGGTAGGCAAACAGTCTGATAGAAAAACAAATGCAACAAATACATACATACATATGTAAAAAGGTGTTGTTTTAGAGAGTGTGGTTCGATTCTAATAGAAGAGAGAGAGGAGCAGACAGGGGAGGATATAGGATCAACTAATCATGCACTCACTCACTCTCTCCTCACATCAATAGCAGGGCCACATGGAGTGGTTTTTATAGAGTGTTTACTTTACAATACAGCACACAGTAAAAAGTTCACCCTACACCTAAAGCAGCACCTACAAGCAGCACCTATAAGCAGCACACAGCCCAACAAGGATTTCCTTGTTCCTCACATCACTGATCAGTCAGTCACCCTGTGTCAGTCAGTTCTTCTGGGAGACAGCTAAGAACTGGCTGTGCTGACTGGTTTTATCCCTTCCCACAACATACTGTGCATACTAATGCAAGCTACAACACTCACTCCCCCAACTAGTTGAACTGAAATAACCAATCTTTGCTTGTCCTAATGACGCTATGTGAATGACTGACAGATTCACTGCTTGATCCCAATTCGTCCAATTCAACAGATTGATCTGATTCGCTACAATTCATTCCACTTGTTTCGACAGCGTTCTGTGATGACAGGTTCACCCGTTTACGTCACAAAGAGATTGGGGAGACAGGACAATACAACTGCCGTCATGATCAAAGTTCACATTAGCATAAATTTTCCCTAGCTTATGTTCCGAAGTCCCGCCATCTACGTCAGCTGCATTTGTGAACGGGGAGATGGGGAACGACTTGAAAGACAGGCCGCCACACGGGATGTTCTGACATGCCGTGCTCGTCCATTTCGAACACGGGGATTGTGGCAGACATCACGTAACTGCACGTATTCCTATAGCTGGGGCGGGTGACGCGGCGTCGCTGACCAAAGAGGGCCGACTAGGGAGTGGGGTGAGGAGGGGAGTGGAAAGAGGGAGTGTGGCGCGGTGTCGGCACGACCTCAAAGACTGGACTTTGGATGGAGCGGGAAGGGAGATAAGAAGGGGACGGGGGAGGGGGTGAAGGGATGGGGAGGAAGGGGGACAGAGTGTGGGTGGTGGGGGGTGACACTGCTGGCACACTATAACACATACATACACACATACATACATACAAGCCGGAGAAACCAATTCTTGATCGTTAATCTCTCTCTCTGTCTCTCTGTCTCTCTCTCTGTGTCTGTCTCTCTGTCTTCCATACCTCAACAGTGGTAAAAGAATGAAGCATTTTTGGTTCTTGTCGTATCCTTTGTGTGGGTATGAACGAGAGAGATCATATTTGCGTATATGTGGTTGTAAGTGTGGGGGCTGGGTGGGCTTAGTGGTGGATGTTTGCAACAACAACAACAAGAATCATGATAGTAATCACTTTTTTGCTTTTTAATTTTTTTCTCAACTTGTGCTCATTTGCTGAACTCATTACCTATGAATGACGAAATGATAAAATGAACAAATGTACAAAAAACTTCAAACCGACATCATGATGACAACCCGTCCAGCCAGCCCACTCCACACACACACACACACACACACACGCACACACACACACACACACACACATATATATATATATATATATATATATATATATATATATATATACAGAGAATTCCCCATGCACACACACACACACACACACAGACTCTGACACACACACACACACACACACACACACACACACAGACTCTCTCTCTCTCTCTCACACACACACACACATACACACACACATATACACACACACTCAAGCACACGCACTGTTGTGGACAAATATATAATACTAATCAAACAGATGGGTCTAGAGGGAAGATATGAAAGAGGCTGTGGAAGTGGAGTGTCTAATGTTAAATGGTACACTGTTCCAGATGATTTGACCCTGAAAGGAGAGAGTACGTTGGCCGCATGATTTTGTTCTGACAGCTGGGACACAAATAATACGATTATCAGTAGAATAGCGGCGATTTCGAAATGGATTGCATTGGCGAAGGATGTCAGAGAGATATTTAGGGCTAGTGTCAGTTTCAGTTTCAGTAGCTCAAGGAGGCGTCACTGCGTTCGGACAAATCCATATACGCTACACCACATCTGCCAAGCAGATGCCTGACCAGCAGCGTAACCCAACGCGCTTAGTCAGGCCTTGAGGAAAAAAAAAGGTGAATAAATGATAGATAAGCTTACACAAAGAAATAAATAAATAATAACTATAATGTAAAAAAAAAAAAAAAAAAAAAAAAATCAATGATGATAAATAAGCAAATAGATGTAAAACATGAAGACACACATTCACATATACACCCACACATGCATAACAGATATGCACCGAACATGCAGTTTCAGAGATATGAAAGCACAGTCAAATACATATAAACGTACATGAGCTCCAACACACACACACACACCACACACATTACCCTGCACCTCCTCTATCCCCCTCCTCCACACACTCATTTCTAGTCTACGTATCACAGCTTCCACGGCACACACACACACACAGATGAGATGAGAAGCTGATCGAAGAATTTTTACGAAATCTTGCACGGACTATGGAGCCAATGGAAGTATTTCATAAAAGAACAACTGCTGCACATCTTTACCACCAACGTTAACATTTCAGCTGACACATCATCTATCCACATGCCTTTCCTAGTTTAAGATTTGCTATTGCTCCTGTAACTTATCCATCAGCCATATCTTCATTTAGTACTTCATCTTTGTCGATAAAATTAACGTTAACTTTATAACGCTCATTGTCATCGCCATAGATTTGATAAACAATTTTGAAATGATTGTACCCGTTACCAGTATTAATATTCTTGGTACATTTCTCACCCTTTCCGCAATCCGTGACTATTACTCCGTTCGAGAACTGTGACGATCAGTACCTTGTTAGCTAAGGATTCTGCTTTCTGTTTTCCGTATCCTTGTCTCTTGGTTTCACTGGATGTTTGTTTTAGGTTTTTCTTTTTATCGATGTATGCTAAACCTGTCTTCTTCTTTTCAGGTTGCTAGTTAGCGATTTTATGTAATTTAGTATGAGAGAGATATATATATACAGACAGACAGACAGACAGAGAGAGAGAACAGTTTTAGTTACAAGGTGTCAGAGCATACGACAAACATGAAGAAGTACTAAATGAAGATATGGCTGATGGATAAGTTACAGGAGCAATAGCAAATCTTAAACTAGGAAAGGCATTTGGATAGATGATGTGTCAGCTGAAATGTTAACGTTGGTGGTAAAGATGTGCAGCAGTTGTTCTTTTTCTTCTTCTTTTTTTTATTTTGTTTTAAATTGTTTAATGCTATGTTCACCTCAGGAATGTACTTTAGAGAATGTTCAAAGCCATTTGTTATTCCATTATAGAAAAAAGGTAGTCCAGAAGATGTAGATGATTGAACAGTAATGTCAGTGCTAAGTATTATTTCTAAAATGTTAATAATAATAATAATAATAATAATACATAGTTTTTTCTATGGCGCGATATCCAGCACCAATGTTGTTCAAAGCGCCTAACATCATAGTTGACTATAAACATGCCTTAAAAAACATATCAACCGCAATCTGATAATGGAAAACATCCAGTGTGTTCATATGATTGCAAAAGCACACTAAAGGTTATAAAAGCTATGAAGTAAATAAGGCTTAGATTAAAACAAAATGCATTCCATAGAACACCCACACACCTACACACACACTGTAGAACTGCATTAGATACTATTTTCCATATAAGCACAGTTTCGGTGGCATTACTCCCACGGCGCTCATTCCGAGTCCCCCAAACACGGCCACACCCGAGTTTGTTGCAGTCCCAGTGCCGGCAGTCCATAAGGAACCATCGATGTCAGGTCGCCAGGAGGCCACACACCAGAGGAGACCCTGCACTGCTGCTGAGTCATTTTGGTGGTATTCAGCAGTGCCTGTTCTGATTTAACGTTCTTAGGACACCACCTGCTAAGCTCCTTACTGACGACAATAGTGGCTTAGTCGTGGAGCCAGACTGAGTGAACGTCTTGACAAGACTCACCCCAAGCGCGAAAGTGGAGGGGTATCGAAACTGAGGTCACCATAAAAGCAGGACATGAATGGACACACAATTTGGGGTTGTTTTTTTGTTGTTTTTTTTTTAAATCATTGATGATGAAGAAGGGGGAGGAGGACGATGATGATGATGATGATGCCATGGAGGTCCATTTAGGTTTGAGACTACGTGACAAGGCTGTACTCAACGCTTCTTGTCAACATGGCCCAAGAGATACAGACACTTGCAGTGTTGGTCAGGAAATTAGAGCAACACACCCAAAGACGCATCCGTGAAGTGGATGATACTCAAGTTTGTGGTCACAATCTTCCCATTTAAGCCCATAGAACACTCAACTCTGGGTCGGAGCCGGCCGCGGGCCGAAAAACCCACCTCCGCTGGGATTCGAACCCATGTCCTCCCAGCCGTCAGTCCGCAACGCTAACCACTTCGCCACGGCAGGTGGTGGAAAGCATTTGATTCTGTTCATCATGATAAGCTTCCTGACTGTTTAAAAAATTCAAGGCATAAAATGAAAATGTCGGCTTCTTTGAAATGGTATCAATGATTACGTGCATGTGTACATACCAATCGTGTTGTTGTTTTTCAGAATGTGTTTAATGCCCGATGGGAATAAGACAAGGATGCGTAAACCCCACACTGTTTTCTGTTTATAAATCAATTAGCTGACCACATGGATGCCAAAGGAAAAAACGGTATACAAATGATGTTAGGCAGTATGGCGTCTTTCATTTTGCTTTTTCCTGATGACCTGTAAACGACTGTAAACGGGTTACAAAATCAGCTGAAAGTCCTATGTATGTATTGTGATGACATGAAGTTAAATGTGAATCCTGACAAAACAAAAATCGTGGTTTTTAGAAGAAAAAAAAGCTGTTTGGGTCAACAATACAGGTGTTTTTTTATGATAAAAAAAATGGATGTTGCGAACAATTATTATCTAGATTTTTATTTTTACAGCTGTGCTGAGCATGCTGCTTCTGCTGCTGCTGACACAAAGTAGCTGACGCGCCTTGACAAGAAACAAGGTGAGGACATTCGATGGACACCGCCTTGCAGCTGCGCGAGATCGGTGACACAGAGCTGCTTGGCCTGCTCCACCGGCAAACGGTTTCCAAGAGACAATCATGTGATGCTAAGTATGAAAAGAGGTAATATTTTCTTCGTCTTTGTAGATAAAACGAGCTAGATCATTTTGAAAAAGTTTATATGTTTGCATACAACAAATGTTTGGGTGTACATACAATGTGGGAAGGTATTCTCGTCGTGTGAAATCGTATGATTCTATGTAAACATATTGGTTTAAACTGTTACAAATGAACAATGAAAGACTACTATGTAAAACACATCAAATGTTACTTGAATTAGACAGAGCTGTCAAAACTTGCTGAACATCCGAGGTTAGCTTTGCTCAGTTGCAAGAAGACTTGTTACATTAAAATGTTGCTAAGTTATTCTAAGCGAAGACTCGATGACTTCTATATTCAGGAATCGTCTGGTATATTTAGGGTTCGTCACAGATACATACTTTACATGTAAAACAAATTTCGAAAGAGAAAAACATATCAATGGTATAGACATGAACTACAACAAAGTTGCTGTTTCGTATGTAAGATACACACACACACACACACACACACACACACATAGTAAAAACCCACTCAAAGCACACACACCACATGAAAACTTCAATGCGGGGGCAGGGAAGGAGGACGCACAAGGGGACTTCAGAGGGTTGGAGGAAACAGACAAACCACTATGGTTCGTCACATCCAAATGCCATTCTGAATAGGTAGTTTTTAACTTTGCTTTGAAAGAGGACAGAGTTGCTGAGTGACCGAGATTCCGAGGAAGAGTATTCCAGACAGAAGGTGCTTGATACAGAAAGGCCCTTTGGCCAATTTTTTAAAGATACTTTGTGAAGTCGAAGGAGCATTTTCCAGAAGACCCAAGAGAACGTGAAATGGTGTAAATAGGAAGGACAGACGAAGGGGAAATTGGGAGAGAACCTTCGAAATAGCGATTAGTCGATATGGCAATTTTGTACTGATTTCCGTACTAGATGGGCAACCAAAGAAGTTGACGCAAGAGAGGCGTAAAATGATCTTTGTTTTTACTTTTTGAATAAGATATGTAACTGAAGAAACACGCTAACACATAAAGGAAGAAAGAAAGAAACCAACAACTGGTGAAAGAAACAAACAGATAATGACGGCTATTCTCCTCCCCGTTCATTTAGCCGCCCGCTCCCCAATGAAATTTCACCAGACATGACTGCGAACCATTCCTCGCAACATAACGTTAAGAAATCCTGGTGACAATCTAAACAAATGTCACAAAAAGACGGTTGATGGCTCCAGCTCAAATAGCCACGCACGTTTTGTTGATAGGCCAATGATGCAGACTTCTTTCAGATATTGTTTTCTCAGTATTGGGTCTCCAATGTACAGAGAGGCGCGTGCTACTCGTGCAGTCTTTGGCTACAGGGAAACTGAACTCCACTCTTCGCGTTGCAAGGAACGACGGGCAGGTGCAAGGCGTCTGACAAGCACTTTATTTGGGAACATGATTTTTTTTTCTTTTTATTTGTTCCGTTCTTGTTTGTGTTGTTTTTGCTGTTGTTTGGGGGAAGATATACAACGTAAAGTATATAACGTGTGATAACGCGATTATCTTTAACTATAGAGTGTATACTGTGCAAGACAAATTAGCTGCTTAACTATTCTGATGACTTGCCTTTATGACCCCATAAAAAATTGGAACAATTTTTGCTATCATTCTGAGAGTTTGACTGCAAAAAAAAGTATATGATAAGCAATACAGATTACCAGCATAACTGGCTTTCTTCAAATGTAATTCAATGCAACAATGTGTAGTTTTTCACTCACTTGTTTAACCCGGGGTTCGGTTGCGTGTGTGTGTGTGTGTGTGGTAAACTTTAACGTTGACATTTTCTCTGCAAATACTTTGTCAGTTGACACCAAATTAGGCATAAAAATAGGAAAAATTCAGTTCTTTCCAGTCATCTTGCTTAAAACAATATTGCACCTATGGGATGGGCACCAAAAAAATAAAAAATGAAGCCTAATTATATGCAAACTGCATTTACTGTTATATTTATATTTTTTGTATTCTCTAAACCTGGCACTTTGATCTGATATTCTGACCCAACAACAAGAGCAGTCATTATTATCATTTTTTGTTCAAACAGGAACTTCTTTTGCTAAGCATGGAAGTTTTATTTATTTTCCAAACGTTTTGGTGCAGATAGTAAAAAAGTCCTCATTTTCTTTTTCATCTCTCTCTCTCTCTCTCTCTCTCTGTGTGTGTGTGTGTGTGATAGATATGATCCTGTCAGACTATTTTTGAAAAAAAGATAAATACACTGTATATTTAAGATGCGGGTATATATTGTTTCCGTGATGCCATAACACAAACATGGTTCAATGTTCTCCCACTCAGTAACAATGTACATCGTTATTGTCATTCGGAACAGGGCAGAGCATGTCCATTTTGCAGGGATCAAATTCAGAAAGATTTTTTTTTCATTTGTTTCGTTTATGAAGATTTTTTATTTAAAAAAAAAAAAAAAAGGAATCGGCTAGACTTCCCCTGCATGTGGTGCTTGGAGCAACAAATATTAGTCATAGATATTATTTGTCAAGGTATATATTTCATGTTCTCAATAGAAGGAAGAAGTTAATTTTTGGACAGTGATCCAGCATAGCGAAGCGCCACATGTAAACAGCTGCTATAGTGTGGGTACATTGGTTAAGTGTATATTAATTACGGGTGTACGGTTGTTGTTGTTGCTTTTGTTTTTTGGTTTGTTTTTTGTTTGTTTGAGATTTTTTGCTGTTTGCTAGAGGTAATACAATGTTATCAATTGTTACCCCCACTCACCCACCCTTGCACATTGTATTGTGGCCCAAGGCCGATGTATATAAAACCTTTCTCAGCTCTGAGTTTTGAGTTTTGAGTTCTCTCTCTCTTCTTCTTCTTCTTCTTATTATTATTATGATTATCATCATCATCATCCTCTTCCTCATCATCATCACCATCACCATCATCAATATCATTATCCATATTATTATGACCATATGTTTTTAGCCCTGGTATGGCCCTGTATGATCGGTTGGGCTCTGAAACTAACAATATATTGATACTCGGGCGTGGATTTGTGTAACTCATTCCCAGCAAAATTAATGAAAATTAATTGTTTTTCGCAGACTGTATTGTTTCTTAGTGGATAACAATTCGTAAGCCCATATCTCAAACAGTTTTGTGTCATGATCGTGAACATAATTACGTTTCAGTTCCCCATAAATCAAGGAAAAATAAAGACAATACTGAGTTTGTTCTCAGTAGATATGATATCTCTACAATAGTATTTTGCAAACATTTTCTTTTCATTTGTGGAGAATTCCTTCCAGCGTACTGTATTTCCAGAAAGAAACACGCTGTATAAATGCCATTCATTATTGACATCATTATTATAATGAACAAGTAAATCACTGACGGTTGTTTTGTGGAATTGTGTGCAAACAAATTGTGTGCAAAACAAATAAAATATCTTAAAGCATCCACTTTCTAAATCCCTTTTTTCCTTGTATGTTTTTCTTGCGAATGTGTCTTTTCAGAATGAAAACTCGGGATTGTACAAACGACCGTCTTCAACGTATTCGTTGAACTGGTTATTTAAGTTATTGCATTTTCAATTGTCCATTGTGTCTCACGTGAACATAAATTATGAATAATTGCATTGAAAAATCACAAAATACGCACTACACACACACACACACACACACACACACACAGATCAGAACATCACAATAAACTATTTAATATATACAGGTCGTACATCAGCCCTTTCAGTGGTTTAAAAAAAAATCTGTTCACAAGTGGGGGCGGGGGAGGGGGTTGAGAGGAGGGGGGGCACACACAGTGGAGCCCTAGGAAAAGAACACCTGCAGGGCCCACATGAACAAACGCAAATAAACAATCAGCAATTCAATATAAGGAGTATAAAAAAAATAAATAAATAAAAATAGAAAAAAAGGAAATATATTACTTGAAGCGTTTAGTACTGTTATCCTGACATAAGAAAAAAGAAGAACATCAAAATTATCGCACAGATTCAATAATAATTTTCAAAAAATGTTGCCAGCTTCAACAACACTTTTTTCTTCGGGGAATTAAAGAGTGTACTTTTCAGTGTGTTCGGACGTTTACAATAAAATGGTTTTAAGAATGCTTTTCTAGTGTCTGAAAAGAACGAGCATTTAAAGACGTAATGGAATTCGTCTCCCAATTCACCTGAATTACATTTTCTACAAACCCTCTCATTTCTGTCAGCACATAAGAATCATCCTTCCTGAATAGGTAAATTGTGATTGAGAGTTCTAAACTTCATAACTATAGTTCTGTAATTATCTGGGAGAATTGTAATATATCTTTCAAACTGAAAATTTTCTTCGTATATTCTGTAGTTATAATACAATTTTTTTTTTTTTTCTGCACTCCAGGTCTGCATATATTGGTCTCTCAACCTTTGCTTTATTATAGACTTAAATTTATTGTATGAAGGACGCATGCCACAGTGTTCAGTCCAGAGTCCACTCAATCCTAGGTCATTAAGTAGACTTTTGATATACATTAAATAATCAGATTTGTACATGTCTCTTTCTGTTAACCGAAATAAAAATCTATACATCTCACTATACAGCTTATTTTTGTTTTCTTGGTCTGTCAGCTTGTACCAAAAGTTAACTAGTCGGCATTTTGCTGTACGTTTAAGAGGATACTGTCCAAGTTCACCTAAGACCATATGTGTAGGAGCAGCCTTCCGTAATTTCAAAATCATCTTATAAAATTTAATCTGGAGCTTGTTGGCTAGCTCACACATTTGAGGGCACCAAATCTCCGAGCCGTATAATAGAATTGGTACAACAGTTTGCTCAAATAATTCTAATTGAACATCAATGGGTAACATTAATTTACGACATTTCTTTAATGGCCCTTGCAGCGTGCTCATACAAGTCTTTCTGTGCTGGCTTGAAACTGTTATTATAATTGAATTTCATCCCAAGATACCGAAAATCATATGCTATCTCAAGATTTTCACCGTTAAATTTGAATGTTGGCAGTTTACGGACATTTCCTCTAGAAAATATGACAACTTTAGTTTTCGAAGCATTTACCTTTAATTTCCATAATCTACAATAATCTGACAAAGCGTCTGATGCTTTTTGCAGATCTGTGGGTGATTCGGCTAATATAACAGTGTCATCTGCATAAAGCAAAATAAACATCTTATATAATATGTCAATCTGTCTGTCACCAAAATCAGTATACACGTGTCCATGTCTCGGACACTATTCAAACCACTCATTCTTTCTGATAAAATTCTTTCATATCATTAAGGTATACGGCAAACAACAGAGGAGATAAATTTTCGCCTTGCCTCACCCCGCTCTTACAACTGAAGAAATCTGAATAGTTATTTTTCCCGTGCACACACAACTTTGCCTTCTTGTAACTATCCTGAATAACATTCAAAATCCTACCACTCACACCGTGATTTATTAACTTTTGCCTTAGGAGAGCACGATCAACAAGATCAAATGTTTTTTTCATAATCTATAAACACAGTATAACCTTTTCTTTTTCATCAATAATATATCTATCAATGAATGAAGTGTAAATATATGGTCAAAAACGGAATGGCCCGACCTGAATCCTACCTGCTCTGCCCCAACAGAATCGAATTCTTTAAACATGCTATTAATTCTGCTACTAAGAACACTTGAGAACACTTTACCAAAACAACTCAAGATTGATATGCCTCTACAGTTATTGGGGTCCGAGACACTACCTTTTTTTTCTTCAACGGCTTAATAACACCAACCGTCCAGTCAGAGGGGACTCTTCCTGATATCAAAACTAGATTGAAAAAATTTGTTAAAAGTTTTCTCATTTTTAGATCAGCTGATTTCGGGAGTTCGGTTGTAACACCATCTAACCCACAAGCGTTATTGTTTTTCAGTCTTTCTAACACTTCAGAATCTTCTTTTTTCCGAAAACGGTCTGTTTAAGGGAGTATCGGTTTGATTTCCCGTTGGAACAAAATTGTTTTGAAATGACCAGCAGTGGTCAGTTTGCAGTTAATAAAATCAAAAACAAAAAACCAGGACGTCTTGATAATGCACAAATGTGACAAAACAACGCAATCTGAAGAATTTGACGTAGTGGTCAGCAGTGGCAAGTACTGGTCAGTAATGGCCAACAGTATAGTGAAATCCTGCTAAAACGTTGCAATATTGCATACAATGTGATGCAAGCTGAACTCTGATAGTGGTCAGTAGTGGTCATACAGCGGTCAAACATCTTCAAAGACATAATGTACAAATGCGACAACATAATGCAGTCTGAGCACTCTTGAACTGTGGTCAACCATGGTCAGCTGTGGGGGAACATAGAGCTGGGGGAACTTAGACCTAGGGGGATATAGACCTAGGAGAACTTAGACCTGGGGAAACATAGACATGCTCCCCTGCACTGCATCCCAACTAGGTCACTGTTAACCTCTCTGATGTCTGAAAGTGAGCATGATGTGAGCGGGCGTGGCATGGCACGTGAAGGACATTACGAGTATGTCTGTGGGTGAGTGGGGGTGGTGGTGTGTGTGTGTGTTTGTCTGTGTGTGAGAACATAGACGCTAGCGTCAAAAACAGGATTGCTTAAGTCAGCGCCGCCTTTGGGAGACTCCGTGAGAACGTCTGGGAGCGGAGACAACTCAGCTCTACCACTAAGCTGAAGGTCTACTGTGCAGTGGTCCTTACCACCCTCCTTTACGCCAGCGAGACCTGGACTGTCTACAGCAGACACGCCAAACAGCTCAACCTGAGCTGTCTCTGCAGACTCCTCCACATCAGGTGGCAGGACAAAGTCCCCGACACGGAAGTCCTGGAACGAGCTGGCCTCTGCAGCGTCTAAACCCTTCTGCAGAATGTCCAAGCCAAGTGGGCTGGACATGTGGTGAGAATGTCAGACAGCCGACTGTCTAATCAGCTGCTGTGTCAGGGCAAGCGCTCAGTTGGAGGACAGAAGAAACGCTACCAAGACTGCCTCAAAGCGTCCCTCAAAGTCCTGGGCGTCGACATCAACACGTGGGAGACACTTGCTCTGGACCGTCCAGCTTGGCAAGCATAATCACCACAAAAGCCCGTGCAGCTGAAGCCAGGCGCATCACCGAGGTGCAACGGAAGCGTGCTGTGCGCAAGGCCCGAGCAGCACAACAGCACTGCCACAACAGCACCTACTCACTTGTGTCCCACATGCCAGGACTGGCCTCACCAGTCACCTCTGGACCCACAGCCACACACGCACACACACACACACACACACACACACACACATCTTCCATCTGACTCTTGAAGCCATGGTCATCTTCGAATCCGAAGGACGAACATCACATCACGTTTTTGACTAACATCATCACATCACTTTTTTGCATTAATTGCAAAGTGGTTTGAGCGTTGGAAGGAGTTATAAACATTCCCTTTATCATTATTATTATTATTGTTGTTGCTGTTGTTAGTACTAGTATTGTTATAGTTGTAAAAAGGTGCTGTTTGTTTTAGAGTGTGGTTCAATTCTATTCCAAGAGAGAGAGGGGAGTTATGCAGGGGGATATAGGATCAACTAATGATGCACTCACTCACTCTCTCCTCACATCAATAGCAGGGCCACATGGAGTGGTTTTTATAGAGTGTTTACTTTACAATACAGCACACAGCTAAGCAGTTCACCCTACACCTAAAGCAGCACCTATAAGCAGCACGGTAAAATTCACCCTAAACCTAAAGCAGCACACCTGGAACACAAACACACAACCAAAACCAAGGTCAGATAAAATCTCAAATATCTGGACATCACTGACATAAAAGGCCTATACCCTCTCAGCACCTTTCATCACATGTCCACCAGTATGCACTACTCTCACACAAAGATCTATGTGAGGTACAAGCTTCATCAAGCTTACCTGCCACCAGCAGTGACATACCAATTACCATACTGTGTACAAAACATATCACTGACCAATACAACCCTGTGTTCCAACTCATGTTACCCATCATTCAACTTAACTGTGTGCTACCATTACCAAACAAATCTCTTTGTCTTCACAAAGTATGCCACCGACACAAGTACATGAAAGGAAATCATTACTTCCAACATATCTGGTAAACAGCAATGTGCAACAACATAGCACTGACCCTCAATGCTCTCATAGTTTGCCAACTCACTAATCACATTACAATGTTCCTTCCCACTTTGTCTGAACAAAGTAAACCACTGACACAAAGCACAACTCCTACACATGTTACCACAACTACCAATAACTCAAACATGTGTTCCACAACACTTGCTGCTACCCCCATGTGCATACACACACACATGAAAAACCCTCAACACACACTGACAGTGTGTTAGCCCATAGATCTGTTCAGTTCACACTGAACCAACACCACCTACTATATACAAAACAAGTAAGTAATACATCAAAAATACAGACCAAGATATCTGTAACCAAATAGAAGGGGGGGGGGGGGGACTCAAAAGATTTAGGCCAGTACTTCTCTCAGTGGGTAGCTTTCACACATTAACCCCTTTTCTTTCCACAAGCCACAAGATCAACTTAAACTGGCTGTCCACTGACATAAAACATAGTTTCCCAACACAACTAAGTTATCAACATAACATAAAACCATTACAAGTCATGTACTCACAGCCCAACAAGGATTTCCTTGTTCCTCACATCACTGATCAGTCAGTCACCCTGTGTCAGTCAGTTCTTCTGGGAGACAGCTGAGAACTGGCTGTGCTGACTGGTTTTATCCCTTCCCCCAACATACTGTGTATACTAATGCAAGCTACAGAATGATCTGATTCGCTACTTCAACCCACTTGTCTATACACATTCTATGATGACACCTTCACCCGTTTACGTCACAAAGAGATTGAGGAGACAGGACAATAAAACTCTGGGCCTGTTAGCCGGCTTGATCAAAGTTCGCATTAGCATAAATTTTCCCTAGTTTTCGTTCCGAAGTCCTGCCATCTACGTCAGCTGCGGTTGTGAACGGGGAGACGGGGAACGACTTGAAAGACAGGCTGCCACACGGGACGTTCTGCTCAGCACGGGAATTGCAGCAGACGTCGCACAACCGCACGTGTTCCTACAACTGGGACTGGTGACGCGGTGTCGCGGACCAAAGGCGCCGACTAGGGAGTGGGGTGAGGAGGTGGAGGGGTGGAAGGGGGGAGGATGGCGTGGTGTCGGCACAACCTCAAAGACTGGACTTGGGATGGAGCGGGAAGGGAGATAAGAAGGAGGGGTGGGGGGGGGGGGGGGACAGAGTGTGGGTGGTGGGGGTGACACTGCTGGCACACTATAACACCCACCCCCGGCTTTTGAATGCAATGTCCTCATTGCTGCTGACCACATGCTGACCACTGCCGTCATCAATTAATGCTAATGGGGAGATTAGTTCTCTAACCCAAAAATCAGCAAAAACATAAACATGTGAAAATGAAGACATTACAGGACAAAAGAAACCACCAAAAGTACATTTCAAAATGATAAAGCTGTACATAACACCATAACCCCAAAAAAGCATACATAAAAAAATCAAACGGGGAGCTACACAATGCAAAAATCAACAGTGTTCCAGCTGACACACATCAGCAACCACAAATCCTGGAATGAAGGAAAACAACAACACAGCATGACATACAGTTTTTCTCATTCAGATTATCCCCTAGCAGGCTGTAGCAACAACTCTAACCAATGCCGGATGGCTTGCACGACTCCTGTCCCTGGCTCTAACCCTACAGCTTGACCCTGACAGTTTCCCAACCCTGTCAGTCTGAGCTAGGACCATGGCACCTGCGCATGTCCCGTGCACCCCAGGCTTCGGATGAGACCTGGTGCCATTCTCACACAAACCGGTTACCACCGATCTGTGTGACCATCCGGGAGACTCAACTGCATCCTGGCAGTCTCCGTCACCTGTGCCCTCCCATGTGGCACATGTACCAGGAATTCCTGGATCAGGTGGTATGGGCAGCAGCACCCATTCACCCTGGCAAGGATCATCCTCACAATCAGCTATTGTTCTGACTGGAGTCTTTTCTTTCAGACTCGGATCCTGCCTCCTGAGACTATTGGGCAAGTCTCTCTGGTTCTCATTGTGGAAATCTTTGTGTTTTTCCTTGGGGAGAACCTTCCCCACCTTTGTGGAAATCCCATTTCCCACCACTGACTGACCTTTCCTACGTCTATTCCTTCTCTTCCTTTTGCCCAAATCCCTGTTCTCTATCACTGCCCCATCTCTCTGACTGACTAAATCTGACATTAACCCCTGCATGGACCTAATACTCTCTTCTAAACACAACAGTTTGTCCCCTAATTTTGCTGTCTCTTCCCTGGCCTGTTGCTGTTGTTGGTCCTCCTCCATTTCTTGCCACAGTCTCAGGGCTTCATCCCTCGCCTGAATGAAGGTGGTGTGTGGCTCCCTCCTCACTACCTGGCGCAGCTCCCTTTTCAGCAGGAGGTTCCAGAGGCCATCAATGAAGTGGTCCCTCAGCATTTCAGCGGTGAGGGCCCCAGTGCTCTTCGTCCGGATGATCCTCCCCATGCTGCACAGAGCATGGGAGTAGTCCAAGGTGGACTCCTCTGGCAACTGCTCCCTGCTGAAGAAGGTGGACAGCAGTGTGGTGACACGCCTCCCGTCACCGAACACCCCCAGCAGAATGTTGATCACCTTCTCTGGGGTGTTGGTCTCCTCCAGGTCCGCAGCATCAGCTCCCTGCGTGCAGTTCCCTGCAGATGGCTGTAGATGAAGTAGGCAGCCATCTCGTCTCCCATGGGGTACGCAGCCAGGACTCTCTTCGCCTCCATGATGAAGTCCTCAGCCGACATCTCGCATGACTCACCAGTAAACACTGGGAGCGTGGGTGCCACGTACCACCCCATGGGAAACTCCTGCGCCATTGTAGTTGGGGTTGTCATCTCTGGGCTGTGCTACTTGGCTGTGTTACCTGGCTGTGTGCTGCTTAAGTCCTACTAACTGCTTAACCTGCCTACAGTAAAACACTCTACCTGCCTATCCTGTCGGCGACGCCAAGTTGTAAAAAGGTGCTGTTTGTTTTAGAGTGTGGTTCAATTCTATTCCAAGAGAGAGAGGGGAGTTATGCAGGGGGATATAGGATCAACTAATGATGCACTCACTCACTCTCTCCTCACATCAATAGCAGGGCCACATGGAGTGGTTTTTATAGAGTGTTTACTTTACAATACAGCACACACACTAAGCAGTTCACCCTACACCTAAAGCAGCACCTATAAGCAGCACGGTAAAATTCACCCTAAACCTAAAGCAGCACACCTGGAACACAAACACACAACCAAAACCAAGGTCAGATAAAATCTCAAATATCTGGACATCACTGACATAAAAGGCCTATACCCTCTCAGCACCTTTCATCACAGGTCCACCAGT
Organism: Babylonia areolata; assembly: GCF_041734735.1. Classification (NCBI taxonomy): domain Eukaryota; kingdom Metazoa; phylum Mollusca; class Gastropoda; order Neogastropoda; family Buccinidae; genus Babylonia; species Babylonia areolata. The sequence goes on from NC_134878.1 coordinate 38,004,705, forward strand.
ATGCACTACTCTCACACAAAGATCTATGTGAGGTACAAGCTTCATCAAGCTTACCTGCCACCAGCAGTGACATACCAATTACCATACTGTGTACAAAACATATCACTGACCAATACAACCCTGTGTTCCAACTCATGTTACCCATCATTCAACTTAACTGTGTGCTACCATTACCAAACAAATCTCTTTGTCTTCACAAAGTATGCCACCGACACAAGTACTTGAAAGGAAATCATTACTTCCAACATATCTGGTACACAGCAATGTGCAACAACATAGCACTGACCCTCAATGCTCTCATAGTTTGCCAACTCACTAATCACATTACAATGTTCCTTCCCACTTTGTCTGAACAAAGTAAACCACTGACACAAAGCACAACTCCTACACATGTTACCACAACTACCAATAACTCAAACATGTGTTCCACAACACTTGCTGCTACCCCCATGTGCATACACACACACATGAAAAACCCTCAACACACACTGACAGTGTGTTAGCCCATAGATCTGTTCAGTTCACACTGAACCAACACCACCTACTATATACAAAACAAGTAAGTAATACATCAAAAATACAGACCAAGATATCTGTAACCAAACAGAAAGGGGGGGGGGGGGGACTCAAAAGATTTAGGCCAGTACTTCTCTCAGTGGGTAGCTTTCACACATTAACCCCTTTTCTTTCCACAAGCCACAAGATCAACTTAAACTGGCTGTCCACTGACATAAAACATAGTTTCCCAACACAACTAAGTTATCAACATAACATAAAACCATTACAAGTCATGTACTCACAGCCCAACAAGGATTTCCTTGTTCCTCACATCACTGATCAGTCAGTCACCCTGTGTCAGTCAGTTCTTCTGGGAGACAGCTGAGAACTGGCTGTGCTGACTGGTTTTATCCCTTCCCCCAACATACTGTGTATACTAATGCAAGCTACAGAATGATCTGATTCGCTACTTCAACCCACTTGTCTATACACATTCTATGATGACACCTTCACCCGTTTACGTCACAAAGAGATTGAGGAGACAGGACAATAAAACTCTGGGCCTGTTAGCCGGCTTGATCAAAGTTCGCATTAGCATAAATTTTCCCTAGTTTTCGTTCCGAAGTCCTGCCATCTACGTCAGCTGCGGTTGTGAACGGGGAGACGGGGAACGACTTGAAAGACAGGCCGCCACACGGGACGTTCTGCTCAGCACGGGAATTGCAGCAGACGTCGCACAACCGCACGTGTTCCTACAACTGGGACTGGTGACGCGGTGTCGCGGACCAAAGGCGCCGACTAGGGAGTGGGGTGAGGAGGTGGAGGGGTGGAAGGGGGGGAGGATGGCGTGGTGTCGGCACAACCTCAAAGACTGGACTTGGGATGGAGCGGGAAGGGAGATAAGAAGGAGGGGTGGGGGGGGGGGACAGAGTGTGGGTGGTGGGGGTGACACTGCTGGCACACTATAACATTATAATCATAATCATCACCATCATCATTATCATCATGTGTTTTATGTGTAAATGTGATACAGACTGGTTGGGTGAGCGAAGTGTACACAGGGGGTATATTCCAGCCAGGGGGGATAAGAAATGGCCTAGGCTGGTTCTTACCCGGGGTAAGAACCAGCCTGGGATAATATCTGGCCTGTTACACCGGGACAGCCCTGAACTGTGTCCGCCAAAGGAGTGCTGTTGTGGTGGCGCTGAACATCTCAAGGCGTGCTGAGTAATGACTAACTTGTCTTTGTGACTGTATTTTGACAAAAATGTTCACACCACGACTCCCAGAAAACGTTCGTCGCACAAGCCATCTCCAAGCTATTCCACTCATTTCAATACATAATATTATAACATCGGTATAGACCATGCAATAAACCGTTCATTTTCGGGGAAAACATAATTATTGCCTGCCGTTTAGTGAAATATTTCTTTCGATGCGGTTTTTTTTTTTCTTCACTTTTTTCACACATAGATCTGTGTGTGTGTGTGTGTGTGTGTGTGTGTGTGTGTTCGTTCGTTCTTTAGTTTAACGTCTTTTCACTGTAAGTGATATTAGACGAGGGAAGGAAAAAAATCGAGTGGGAGGAGGGGGAGGGGGGGGGATTACTGTGTACGCATACGAGTAAGTGAAAGTGTGTGTGTGTGTGTGTGTGTGTGTGTGTGTGTGTGTGTGTGTGTGTGAAAATTATTGATTTAAGTTTTGTTTAAAAAATAAACAAAAATCATAACAATATAACATATTTCTAATGAAAAACTAACAACTATAACAGCGAACCAACTGGACTATTTAACAAGGAGTTGAAAAAGTCATACATTAGCAATGGACTGCTGAAGATCGTCAACACTGAAGATGATTTCAGTTCAGGGATTTGAGACTTTAACATATCGCAAGTTGGTATATGATCGGCTGTTATGTGAGCACCACAGATGCAAGAAACATTACTGACATATTTTGTCCTAAAACAATTCATTTTCCATCTGCAGATTAGAGAAATGATTTGCCTCTTATGAAAATCATTATGGTAATGTTTTCCCATGAAACCATACATTTTCTGTATGTTCTTATGTAACTCCGAGTTACCGGTGTGTTTTTCTTCAAACTGAAATTTTGACCATTGGACTTTTTCTACCATGGTGTAACATTCCTGTAGTGAAAGCGAAATATTTAAATCTAACTCCTTCGTGGAGCTTCTAGCTCCTTTTTTTTTTAGCCAAAATGTCAACTTTTTCATTATAGTAAAAACCGCAATGAGAAGGAATCCAGCAAAAGGTTATGTGAGAGCCTCTTAATAAGAGTTCGTGAATCAAATGGTTAATTTCAATGAGTTCATACCTAACCGTTTCTTTTATAAGTTCAATAGCGTGAAGAACTGATTTAGAATCAACACAAAATAGAATCTGAAATATAGTTTTCGGAAAGGATATCATGAAAATTAACGCCATTAGAATTGCTATGAGTTCAGCTGTGAAGATGGACTTATTCTGTCCCAGTTGAAAAGTTTTGAAAGTTAAGGTCTTATATATATATATATATATATATATATATATATATATATATATATATATATATATATATATATATATGTGTGTGTGTGTGTGTGTGTGTGTGTGTGTGTGTGTATGTGTGTTTGTGTGTGTGTGTGTGTTCATAGATTTTCTGTCTGTCTGCCAAGTTTAAAGCTGTCTCCGACCGAGGATAGGCGCTTTCCATATCCATATCATCATCATCTGACTCAGTCTTCGGACGGTCGGTCGGTCTGTCTCTGTCTGTCTGTCTCTCTCTCAAAATATATTTTCCTTTTAACTCTGTAGGAATGTATGCACCATTGTGAATACTCCTCCCTCCCTCTCCCATCCCTCCCTCTCTTGCTCTCTTCCTTCCCTCCCTCTCCCATCCCTCCCTCTCTTGCTCTCTTCCTTCCCTCCCTCTCCCATCCCTCCCTCTCTTGCTCTCTTCCTTGCCTCTCTCTCCCTTCTCTCCTCCTTTCCCTTTTCTCACTCTGTTCTCCATACCTCTCTCTCTTCCTCTCCCCTCCCCCCTCTCTCTACCCTGTCCTTCTCAGTTCAGTGTTCATCACATCATTCCCCTCTCTCAAACTCACTCTTCCTTCTATTCTTCCCATCCTCCTCTTCTCTCTCTCTCTCCCTCTCTCTCTCTCATTCCCCTTCCTCTCTTCCCATATGCTCTCTCCTTTGCCTCTCGTTCTCTCTCACCCTCTCTCTCTCTCTCTCGCTCTCTTCCTCCTTCCCCCCATCTCTTTCCTGCCTCTCCCTCCCTATCATCCTCCCTCTCTCTCACTCTCCCTCTCTCCCGTACCTCTCTCTTCCTCCCACCTCCCTCTACCTCCCTCTCTCTCCTGCCTCTCCGCCCCACCCATTCCTCTCTCTCTATCTCTCCCCTGTTCCTAACTTCCCCCCATATCCTCTCTCTTTACAAGAAGGCTGCCTCTCTCCGCCCTCCCCCCCCCCCCCCCCCCCCCCCCCCCCCTGCACCCACCACACACACTCCTCCCCCTCTCTCTCTCCCTCTCTCTCCCCCCCTCTCTCTCTCTCTGATCTGTGTCTGTTTGGAGACGGAGAAGATTTTTTTTAAGTTGATGGACAGTCGTCTGACCCCAACCAGACGTTACACAATCACGGCCGGGTATTGATTGGAGTAGAATCTGCCGCCTTGAATAAACACCACACACACATTGAGTTAGTCTGGCTATGTGTGTATATATGCGGTGTGTCTGCTTTGGGTAAGAGGGGAAGTCAGACGGCGACTTTCATGGGGAAAAAAAGAAAAAGAAAGAAATGAAGGAGGCGGAAGAGGGATGAAAAGGAGGAAAAGAAGAAAATTGACTTGTAGTAAAATTAGCAGTACAGGGACACATACACGCGCACACGCGCGCACACTGGCACACACGTAGACACATACACACGCTCACGCTCAGTCACCGCGCGCGCGCGCACGCATACACACACAGACACACTGGCAGACACAGACACACAGACAGACACACTCACACACACACACACGCTCACACACACACACACACACCGACTGGCACACATACACACGCACACACACACTGGCACACACACACGCACACACACACACATACTCACGAACACTGCCAGGACACGCACACACACACACTGACACACACACACACGCACGCACGCACGCACACACACTTTCACGGCCCCGGCGCATGCGTGTGCATTGATAAGGAGCATGAATGGACCATTTTGTCTTCAGTGAATAAAATCTTTGACTTCAATAAAATCTTTTTCTTTCTCATCTCGGTTTGTTCACTGTTTGATCTTTGGGGAGTGTTGAGTAGAACATGTGTATATATAAACATATATATACGTATAGATAGATAGATATATAGATAGATAGATAGATAGACAGATACTTTTTTTTTCGATCGATGCAAACGCAAACGCCAGGCACTTGATATCATCAGCGACTGTTCCGACTAACACAGGTGGGGTCGACGGGATGGGAGGGCGCTTGTTGGAAGACATTCAGCCATCCACCAACAAACACCAACAAACAAGCTATGTCAGCCGTGTCTGGGGGTGTGCTGTGGTGGGGGAGAAGTGCATGCGCGTTTGTATGCTTCTCTGCTTTAGTACTGTGTGTGCGTGTGTAATTCACTGATATAATAATTATATACATGTGAGTGTTTATGTGTGTCTATGGTGTAACTATATGAGTAAAATTAATAAAACCTCTCTTTCACAGCAAGACTCGGAAAGGAAAACCAGTACTGCAGAAGTGAGGAACGGAAGCAGTCACAGCAACAGATCGTTCAGTGTACACCTCCGTCACACATCTAACTCACACACTCGCTCCACGCTCAGTGCTGAATTCAGTGATCGGCAGTTCGAGCACGTGCGGGGAGTCAAGGACACGTCGCTCTGTGGTCAAGGCCACCGCCTCTGCGCGCCTTACGTCAGTGGCAAACCAGAAGGCAAAGTCAAGGTCGTTACACACAGAGAGCAAAGCACAGCCGTGCTTGTGTGTTACTGTTCCGAATGAATGCGAAAGGGAGGAGGGAGATAAGAGTCGAGGGAGTGTATGTTGGTAGGGACTGGGGGTGGACTGGGGTGTGGCTTGAGGAAGGCTGGGGGTGGACTGGGGTCTGGGGTCTGGCTTGAGGAAGGCTGGGGGTGGACTGGGGTCTGGCTTGAGGAAGGCTGGGGGTGGACTGGGGTCTGGCTTGAGGAAGGCTGGGGGTGGACTGGGGTCTGGCTTCAGGAAGGCTGAGGGTGGGGACAGGAGGGATGGAATTAGAAACAAATCTGTTTACAAGTCCGTGGAGGAGGTGGTGCGAGGTGTGGGGGCGCGGGACTAAGTGGTGTTTCATTTTGAATAAGCGGACATTAGGTTCCTATGTACTGCGAGCAAGAGAGAAAATGTGGAGAGAGACAAGACAAGACAAGACAAATTCTTTATTATCGAGGATAATAGATAAGCACTGGCGCGCTTTTTTTCATCCAGTCCCCGCCCTGAAACAGGGTCTACACTACACAAAACTACATTATATATGTCATTGCATGCACTACACAATGCTACGTAAAGTCATAGAATGCGAATACTATACTACATAATGGCATAAGCATGGTAAAAATAACACACACACACACACACACACACACACACACACACACACACACACACACGCGCGCGCGCGCGCGCGCGCGCGCGCACGCACACACAGGCACAAGCATGGTATGAATTATCGACATCGAAAAAAATTTTTTTTTTTTTTTAGCCAGAACACACACATACACACACACACACTCTCTCTCTCTCTCTCTCTCTCTCTTTCTCTCTCGCACACGCACACTTACACACACATAAGCATACATTGTGTATGTTAAAAAATACTATACTAATGTGAATAGTCAGACAGACAGAGAGGGAAGCGGGGGGAGTGGGGGAGGGGGGGAGTAGGTCGAGGGGTGTGGGGGGAGGGGCTTGTTCCCTTCTCTTTCCCGTAGAAAGAGGGGGTGGTGAAAGAGAGAGAATGGGGACGAGAGAGAGACAAACAGACAGACAGACTAACAGACAGACTGACAGACACAGAGCTGGCAGAGTTCATATTTCAATTAGTCTGCATTGGAGTGAGAACAAGTCTTTATTATTTTCCACATCTGCGGTTGTCTTTTGGGTTTTTTGTTTTGTTTTTTGTTTTTGTTTTGTTTTCTTTTGTTTTGCTGTTTTTTCATTTTGTTTTGTCGGGTGTTTTTTTCCAACGTCTATTGGAACGGGCACTCTTTTTCACCCACCTGGTATATCAATCGCTCGAATTCCTGGTGATCTGTGTCTGATATTTGTTTCTTTTTCTTCTACCTTTGCGAGCTTCTTAGTGCTTCTATCTGTTCTACTCATAATTACGGTGTGTGTGTGTGTGTGTGTGTGTGGGTGGGTGGGTGTGGGTGTGGGTGTGTGTACGCGCGTGCGCATAAAGTACTGAGCTGGGTCATAAAAATAAAAAATATATATTCTAGAATATTTTCATTTCCTGTGATTTTTTTCCATTATAATTATAGCCTGTGACCTTTTTTTTCGCGACTTCATAATTTCAACGGTTTTGGTTTTTGTTTGTTTGTTTTTCCTGAGTCGTTTTTACCTCGTACAACTGAATATTTGATCTTCGTTCACCAATTACAAGTACAGCCTTCAAAAGAAAAGTGGAGAGGCGTGATGGTGCGCGTAGGAGGCTTGCCACTTTCTCCCAGCCAGGTTTATCGATTGCAAAGAAACGGCAGTCGGGGGCAGTCAGTACTGCTTCTTCTTCTGTTGTGTCTCATTCTTGCTCGTGTTGTTCTTCCTCTTGGCCGTCTTCTTCTCCTGGCTTTGGCTGTTGTCCTCGTCCTTGTTCTTCTTTTTGTTTGATAGTGTTGTTGTTGTTGTTGTTTCGTGTTGTTTCTCCTTGGTTATATTTTATTGTTCTTGTTGCTTTTTCTTGGCTCTATTTTGTTGTTATCGTTGCTGCTGTTGTTCTTGCCGGCAAGATGAATTCATCAAAACTCGTAACTATAGAAATGAACGACTGAATGGGGAAAAATGTGATGATCATATGATGAAAACAAACGCGGCGTTTTATGACATAGGATTCTTCTCTGCAATCTTTCAAATCCAGTCTGAAGATTCACTTTTTCCCCCTCCTGAATAATTTTCAACAGCTTATCCCTTTTCAGTAGTGAGTGAGTGAGTTTGAGAGTTTCAGAATTTGTTGGTTGTATTTGTGATTGTGTACTATTTGTGATTGTGTGCTATGACTTGTGTGCGTGTACGCGCGTGTGCTTGTGTGTGTTGTGGGTGTGTGGGGGATGGATAATTTTTTATACTGCTTGGTATCTAGCGCTCTTCTTTTTTTTTTCCTTTTTGATATTTACGTGTGTGTTCTATTTGTAAACATCTAGGGCTTATTTTCAAGATTAGGCGTAAATGTTCATAATAATAATGATAACAATAGTAATAATACATATATACATACATACAGACGATACTACTACTACTACTACTACTACTACTACTAATAATAATACAGACATACATACGGCAGAGAGAGAGAGAGGAGAGGGGATGGGGGGTGGGGTGGGGGGGGGGGTGGTGGTGGGGGGGGGGGGGGGTACAGAGTGCTTTGTTGTTTCAGGAGGAGAATTTCACGTGTGGCGTATTCTACTGACACAAATGATACACAAGTTAAAGGTCCCGTAGCCTTTTACAGCCATCAGGGCAGTTATTTCATATGTACTGTGTCTAGGGCTCGGCATACGAAGGCGGGGCCCAATCCTCTCCTTCCGCCGTTTTAACTTTCCCCGCCAACCAAGCCAAGTGTCCATTCACACCTGGGTGGAAAGAGGAAAATCAGAGTAAAGTGCCATCGTCAAAGACACAACACTAAGCCATAACGGGGGATCGAACCCTGACCACTGGATCATCAGTCAACATCCAACGCTTTAACGATTCTGCCACGGCACCTTCTAAGAAAAATGTTTCCGCTGGGGTTAACATGCGGAAGGTCCTGGTACTCAGTCACTATACACACATATAACAAATAAAATGCTTTAATGCTCAGTTGGTGCAACCTTCATGTACAATGATTACAATCATACACATGCAATAATCACAGTAAGAGAATGAGCATGAATATTACACTATTATCAAAATACAGATGTACAAAATCATTGCGGAGCTATTCTGCACTATACCCTACTTGAAATTACTACATAGTATAGAACACACACACACACACACACACGTGACACGCACACGCGCGCGCGCGCGGACTAATTTGTCACTTAAGAACTGAGTTGAGTTCACTCGCCGTTTGTACAAATCATTATGAGGTTCTTGTTTGACTCATAACAGCCATCTTGTTGGACACATTTAGTTTGCTGAGTAAAGACACAGGCACATACTACGCGCGCTCGCACACAGGCACATACAGACACAGACGGACACACACACACACACACACTCACACACTCACACATACAGAGTTCATCAGTTACAAAGTCAAGTTAACTCGGCTAACGTCTCTGATGTGATACTGGATCACTCAATGTGGACAGACACCGTGTCTGTCCACATTGAGTGATCCAGTATCACATCAGAGACGTTAGCACTGGAGAACGCATATCGTTTCAATTGAACAGACGATTTGTGGAGACGAGATACACTTGATCCGCATAATTCAAGTTCATCGTCGTGCAGAAAAGTACAAACAACCGTTGTCGACCGAACGAACGATTTACCTTTCATATAAGTATGGTACACAAGGCCGCCGCCGTGCGAGTAGGCCTGCCGAGAGGCGGGATTTACAAATCGGGGGAAAATGATCATTAAAAGAAATATTAGTAACATATAAAACACAAAATACATTCACTTTGTGGAGGTGTTATCTGTTGAAGATGTTCTTTATGATTCATTAGAACAAAAATTAATGTGTGTGTTTGCATTCTAGCCGTGTAAATGACTTTCAAACTTTTCCTGTTTTATAACTTTGTACAACGATATACAGCTGTACAGTTTTTTGCAGCGCAGAACGAGGGCCCCTTCTTTTCATCTTTCAGTCGCGGCTCACATTCGGCCCGGCGGCAGGAGATAGTTATCGTCAAAGCCTCTGTGACGGCGGAACACACAGTCGGACTTTCCGGATTAAAAACAAAAACAAAAAACATCATAGTGTGCCGTGAGGCTGAACCTCCAGTCGCCCAGGATCATCTTTATTATTTGCCGGTACTTCCGCTGCCACTACTATTGAGCTCGATGGCTGTTACCCAAGGCTGAGGAACCTGTCGACACAGCCACCAGCAGTGGCCTTCCTCCTCTCCCCAATATCACCCACTTTCACATACTATGAGATAAACTTAAAGACAGATTAGCTGAAACATTACCTCAGTTTTTATCTTTTTTTCCCCCAGCAGTGTCACGTGTGGAGAGAAATGACTGCATCTAATTTTCTTTTTGTCCGTTTGTTTTTGCTTGTTTAGTTACTGCCTGATTCCGCTTTTCCTTTCTTTTTCGTTCATGTTATTTTTAACTGCACCTGGTCTACTGACTTTTTGTTTTCACTTTTAATTCTTTTATGCCTGAAAATAAGTGCATCGGAATAACAACGATTGTGATCCTCATGACAATCATGAGGAAAGTCTACACACACAGGTGCGTGCACATATGTACGTAAGCGCATATCCACACGGACGCACACAGACGCGCGCGGCGCGCACACACACACAATAAAGTTGAGCTTTGTTTAACCCTCAGTGGGTCCATGTTGTTAAACAAACAAAACGTCACACACACACACACACACTGTGACACAAATTAAAATCTGCATCTTTTGCCCATCCCACACCCTCCTTTACCCTTCAGCCCCGCCATCCCCCTTACTCCTACATGTCTCCCTCTCCAAACAAAAAAACAACATAGTTTGTCGATACATCCACACAACACTACACAACTGAGCCAGCAATGGCCGCCAGCAACCCCTACAACTAGACCAGAAAAGACCTTTCTACGTTCTCTGGTTCAACCCAGCGCAACCGAACTACAAGTGAGGAAGGAGCGAAAGAAAAGCCAGCGAGCCTCAAGTTTTCCAGGTCACCAGAGTTCAACCCGCTGTCATGTGACCACCAGCTCCGCGAAGCTGCGTGCGCGCGCGCGTGGCTTTCCTTTTGAGTTTTGTGCGGACATGTTACATAACAAGCAAACGACTTTTCGCTCCAGCTGTGGGTTTGCTGTTCCTGTCTTCCCGCAAAGCTGACGTTGCAGTGACCAGTCCTCGTCAGCATGACATAACGCTGGTCAGTTTAGTTGGCTGACCGGCGGATGGGGGGGTCAAAGAATGTCAAGAAAGAGGAACAGCGGGCGAGTTGAGTGGCGTATCGTTTTGGGTGAGTAGACACACACAAAGTAGACCATCATGCTCGCGACTGCTTGGTATCACGAGAGAGAGGAGAGAGAGAAGGGGGGGGGGGGGGGGGGGGGGGTGGTGAAACGGTGGTGGTGGTGATGTGTCCTGCATTGTCAGGTTCCTGACCTGTGACCTGTTGCGACTTTCATGTCAACAGTTGTTGTTTTTGTTGTTGTTTTGTTTTGTTTAGTTTTGGGGGGAAGGGCGGGAGGAAGGGGGGGCGGCGTGGGAATTTTTAGGTAGGTGGTCCTTTGATGTTTGTGGGTGGAGGCAATGTGTGCACGTGGAGACAAGGGATGGTGGGAATACACGTGTGTGTGTGTGTGTGTGTGTTCGTTGATACCTGTTGTTTTTTATGAGTTCTTGTGCATGTGTTAGTGTGTGTACGTGCATGCGTGCGTGTGTGTGTGTGTGTTTTGCACTGGTTGTGTTGGTAATGTGATGGGGAGGAAGTAGTGATGGTGATGAGATAACTTGCTGAATTTTGTTCATGAAATAAATATTTTTTTATAGGATTCATTTGGGTCTGTAATTAGCAAAAAAAAAAAAAAAGAAAAAAAGAAAAAGAAAAAAAAAGATAGTTGAACAGACCATAAGTAAAGAAAACGACCACAACGTGATATCTTTTAACAATGTGGTGCTCAAAGTCGTACAATTAATACTAAGTGAATGTATTAAAACAACAACAACAATAACAAAACGAAAACAAAAACAAAACACACAAAAAACATTGTTTTGTATTACTCTGCTTTGTCTCGAGCCACTCTTTTTTCTGCCTACAAGTGTATTTGTTTTCCTAACCTAGTAGAATTTTCTACAGAATTTTGCCAGGTACAACCCTTTTGTTGCTGTTAGTTCTTTTCCGTATGCTAAGTGTATGGTACACATGGGGCCTCGGTTAATCCTCACCCGAATGACTGTCCACTCAAGGTCTGGTGTAGGGAGATAAATACTGCCCAGTACAGGATTTGATCCCGTCCTGTCAGATTCTATCGTGTCCCAGGCGGAAGCGTTACCACTATGAAATAAAGGTAATCAAAGTGTTTGTGTTTTGTGTGTGTGTGTGTGTGTGTGTGTGTGTGTGTGTGTGTGTGTGTTTAAGAATGGTGACCGAGAAACTTGAGAAGCAGCGAGAGAGAGAAACTCGAACTTGAATGTTTGATTGAGGGTCTGGTGGTCTGGACGCTAGTCATTCGGATGAGATGATAAACCGAGGTCCCGTGTGCAGTATGCATTTATCGCACGTAAAAGAACCCACGGCAACAAAAGGGTTGTCCCTGGCAAGATTCTGTAGAAAAATCCACTTGTACAGAAAAGGGGAACTCAAAAAGTCATCAAAAACCAAAACAAAACAAATCAAAAATGCATCAGGATCAGAGAGAGAGAAAGAGAGTAGCAGTAGTAGTAAAAGTATAATTATGGGGATTGTGATGCAGGCTAGTTGAATCAAAATCAGAATAACGTTGTTGTTGTTGTTGTTTTTCAGAAAGAGAATTTAAATGTAGAATGAACTTAAGATCAAATACTCTCTTGTGTGTGATGTGCTTGCGTACTTGCGCGCCTGTGTGTGCGTGTCAGTGTGTGTGCGTGCGTGTGCGTGTGCGTGCGGGCGCACCTTTCCTTGACCATAAAAACAGGTCGACACACATTTCACATGCATGTGATCAGCCTTGAATTAGTGCAGGAAACGCTCTCTCTCTCTCTCTCTCTCTCTCTCTCTCTCTCTCTCTCTCTCTTGCACAGTCATATGACAGTCATTGAAGGAAACGGAAAGCAACGAGAGTGTGAGAGAGAGAGATTATTATGAAATGATCATCTGGCCCTGTGTGAAGGGATAGTGTGAATATTCAACTTGCAGACGAAAAAACAATAGCACCGTTACATTGCTAATCCAAGAATATATTAACAATTATATTTATTATCCCGTGTCCCAAGTGTACAGATAACTTTTTTTATCATCTGAATCACTCTGTCATACTCTCTTTCTGTCTCTGTCTGTCTGTCGCTGTCTCTCTCTGTCTCTCTCTCTCATGTCTGTGTGTGTGCTTGCGGAGAGGAATCCTGGATGGATTGGAAGATCGCCGTAACTGATGTGTAAATACGCACATTATCGGGCCCGTAATACGATTTTCGTTGTCTTTGGGGCTGTATCACTGTCGTATTCACCACAGTGATGATGCATGTTGATGGCATGCGCGCGGGCACATGCCAAGAACACTATTTAGATATTGTCAGCAGCAGTGGACAGTGTGGGCATAAGCGGATAAGTAAAAATGCTCATGAGCAGTCTTGGTAAATTCAGCTTTTAACTGAAGTTGATAGCGTGTACCCAATGTATTGAATGGGCTTTACGCCCCTGAACCTTCCATCCTGCTGGACATGGGTTGAACGCAGCAGTTGTTATTCCATAGTGACAAGTATGTATTCTTTTCATTACCTACTTGACAAGATTACACGATCACTGAAATGATACGTAATACTCAAGTTCACACGACTCGAGTCCAAAAGAGGTAACAAGACATGCGTTGTGTGTTGACTGCAATTTGACCAGTTCCAAGGTCAGTGGAAGCGGATCGAGGACTGCAGACGTAAGGTCCACTTTATTTATTAAAGTGACACAAACAAATGAATCATGGTCGATTCATACTATAGCAGTCCATGATGACGAAATGCTGTTTATCCTTCAATGCATTTTCATGATCTGTATAATGTGGTGAGGATTGCATTTTGTTAAATGAGCTTTACCTAGTTTCAGGGTCACATGAGATGGATTATATGGATTGTCTCATTATCCATATTCGGCCGTCTCAGTATTTGTATTGTTTTGAAAATGAACGGTTCAGATACATTTGAAAGGTCCTTGAAACACATTATGTTTAATGCTTGTGACCCAGTTTTAAGGTAACAAAAATAGCCTCAATGTGGATGCAGCTGGCCTAAAAAATGGTAGTATCAGTGTGTTTTGGTGGAGTCCATCTTTTATGTTTTCGATCGACTCCGTTTTTTTTTGTTTTTGTTTGTTTTGTTTTTGTTTTTGTTTTTTTTTGTGTTTTTTTTTTGGTTGGTTGTCTGGTTGGTTGCTTGGCTTTTATTCAACTATTTCTTTCTTTGTATTTATTCATTTCTTTAGTTAGTTATTCGTTCATTCCTTTATTTATTTATTACCTTCATTTGTATTTCTTTTTCCTTTTCAATGATTTTTTCTCGGGTGCAAGTTTCCCCACTAATTAATTGCCCATATGCAGCTCATGGTTGCTTACAATCCATTGGCCAGCTGTGTACATCACTGAAACTGCAGTGCGAGGCCTTGATTCCGACACCTCACCTCCAAGCGAGGCCACCAAAGGTCATCGGACTGTAGAGAGAGGAAGAGTTGGGTAAAAAAAAACCCAAACAAACAAAACAAAACAAAAAAAAACACACACACACACACAAAATCGGCCGTGGCTGGCCGATCTGGGAGGGCGAGGGAGAGGCGGCGGAGTGGGGCTGGGTGGGTGGAAGAGGTGAGGGGCGGTGGCCGGGCCTCTGGAAGGCCATCTGCTGCCGCAATCTGACGTGTGGTACTGTTACACGCTGCGTGCGCGCCCGCATGTGTATGTGTGCGCGCGCGTGCGCAAGAGCGTACGTATGTGCATATGCCTATACGCGCATGTACGTATATTTCTGGTGTGTGTATGTGCTGTGAAGCGCAATACTCTCCGTTGTGATGGTTGTGATGGAGAGGTAGCAACCCAGTCGGGTGACTGACTGCTCGCACACAACTGCTCTGCTACTATTGCCCTGTGTGCACGCTAGCCGGTCAGAAAAGGTATCCCTAGGACAGATCATTTTGGTCCAGTTCTACTTCCCTTCCACCTTCTCACTTCACCTTCCGTCCTCCCCTACAACACAACCTCGCCACCTCTCCACACAACCCAGCTCTGTCTCGCCTGCTCTCCCAGCGTTATACCACGCCCCCTCCAGTACTGGGGAAAAAGTCGCGTGCATTTCCCCCCTCCCTCTCCTCTACCTCCTCCCCTCTCTGAGTGTTCGTTCTGTGAACAAGGTGTGTGTGTGTGTGTGTGTGGAGGTGATGAGTGGAGTAAAAGCAGCATGTGCGATTGAGAGAGAGAGAGAGAGCCAGTCAGTCCGTCACTGCTAATAGCTGTTGGCCAGATGACTGGTTATTCTGACCACACGCTCACACGTTGCCGAATTCACGTCCCACTTTGAAATTGGTGTATGTGTGTATGCGTGATGACATGCTTTTTTGTGAGTCTCATGGACAGCTGATCGATTGGAAATGTGAAAAGAACCGATTCACTCATGTTTTTCTGAGCTTTTTTCCCCTTCCCGATTGTACTCTCTGGACAGTAGGAGTTGAAGAAAAACTTTGCCACCTCCCATTGATAGGAAATTGCATGACAGACTTTTGTTGTCGGGAATTTGTTTAACGTATTTTATTCTGTCCTGCAGAAATGGATGAATTTTTGCACATCATGTGCGAATAATGAAGTCTGCCATCTCAAAACCACACACAAAAAATGATCTGCGGTTGTGAACTTTATTTTGCTGTTGACTTTTCCACATGCAACTGAATACGTTTGTGAAGCCGGCATACAGTTTTGCATTGATTTAAAAAAATAAATAGATCTGTATAATCTTCTAGGATTTCATGAGTAGCACTGAAAAATGTGAGAGAAATGATGAGGGCAATTTGCACCAATTGGTGGTGTTAGAAAACAGTTATATATCAAGATACATTATTTTGTTTACTGAAATAGTGTGACCGTTCTCATAAGGCAGAAACGTGCTACATAGAAGGAAATTTAAGACGGCAAGAGCACTGGATATTGCGAGAGAGACATGTTTTTAAAACTTGAAAACTATAAGGTGAACAACTTCATGTAGCTGAATTTATTCAGTCTTCTTACGGACGCTCAGTTAGACGCTCAATTCATGTTAATTGTAGCTTTTCAATACTTATCTCGTCAAGTTTCATAATTCGCGGTGACAATTAAAAACAACAACAACAAAAAACAAACAAACAAACAAAAACCCAACTGTTTGGTGCACAGTCCCAATAAATACCACGTTGAAAGAGACTGATGAATCCAAAGCTCTCTTGACTTCATATCGGAGTCTCGCGCGAAACTTTGTTGTGAAGAGTTTGGCCAGGTGAGAAGTTTGGTGATTGAGAGTCTTCACAATGCTGACGTGCGACCATATGGCGGCACTCCAACATCAAAGGGAGAACTGGTATGCTGCCAGTGGCTACACGGGGTATGGCAGGTAAGTAGCTTTTGTGATTCTCGCTGGCAGAAAGACTTTAAGAATATTTGCAGCACTGGACGTTGGTTTGTCTGCTCGTTTTGATTGTTTGCTCTTCTTTTTGATTGTTTGCTCTTCTGGTTCTTGTTTGCTCTTCTGGTTCTTGTTTGCTCTTCTGGTTCTTGTTTGCTCTTCTGGTTCTTGTTTGCTCTTCTGGTTCTTGTTTGCTCTTCTGGTTCTTGCTTGCTGTTCTGGTTCTTGTTTGCTCTTCTGGTTCTTGCTTGCTGTTCTGGTTCTTGTTTGCTCTTCTGGTTCTTGTTTGCTCTTCTGGTTCTTGCTCGCTCTTCTGGTTCTTGTTGTTTTCCCTTTCTGCGTCATCCTTTTATTCCTCCTTAACACCCCCCTCCCCCTACACCCTCCTCTCCTTTCTTCTTCTTTCTCTGACTGCTGTCGATCTGTCTCTTTCTCTCGCTTCTTTGTGTGTCTGTTAATCTGTCTGTCAACCTCTCTCTCTTCTCTTCTCTTCTTTTTCTTTCCTTTCTTTTCCCGTTGCTTTATTTTCTGTGCCACCTTCCCCCCCTGCTTTCTGTTTTTGTGTCTGTTTTTGTTTATTTTTTTCTTTCATTAATCATTCACAAGTATAAGAAACGTTTGCTCTTCGTTTTACTTTCACTCATTACCTTTTTAATTTTCTTTGTGTGAGTGTGTGTGCGCGCGCGCGCGCGTGTGTGTTTGTTTGTGTGTGTGTTTTGGGGATGTGTGTGTGTGTTTTGGGGATGTGTGTGTGTGTGTGTGTTTTGGGGATGTGTGTGTGTGTGTGCTGTGGATGTGGATGAAAGGAAGTTTGGTATTGTTTTGTGTTCCGGCTGGCTTTTTTCAGTGTATACATGGACAGAACAGAATTCTTGTTAACGGTAACACGTTTCCTTTAGCGGTCCTTTACTTTTTTGTCTTTGTTTATGCTGGTTTTCTTCTCTCTCTCTCTCTCTCTCTCTCTCTCTTTGCGATGTAGCCGGAGTGTGTTTGTGTTTAGGGGAGTGTGGGGGCTGCTTTGCAAAGCGCATTATTTCTGGTTTGCGAGCTGTTTTTGAGTTGGTCAGAAGCTGAAAAATCTATATTCCTTGCTGTTCATAGGCTTCTGTTTTTTTTTTATTTTGTTTTGTTTGTTTTTCTTTTTTGTAGTTATATCCAGTTTACAAACTGGCCCATGTCCTCAGGATTCATTGTTATTTTCATGATAGAATATTTTGAAAAATGATCAACAGGCGGGATTTACCAGGAATTGTCTTGAAATTGCTTTCCTGAGATTTCAAGTTTTAATTTATTATTATTATTTTTTTTATTGTAACCAAATTATCTATTTATCATCTTAATAGTGCGCCAGAGAACATTGTTCTGTTTTGTTTTCATCATTATGAGTTTTGTATGTGTGTACGTGTGTGGGTGGGGGTTGGGTTATTATTTTTATTTTTATTTATTTTTAAGTTACAGTTATGAGGTAAAAAAAACTTCAACTTTAGCGTCTTCACACTTTGATCTTTATGTGTTCTCGAACCTTCGCCCCTTTTCAAAGGTTGTTTTAAAACGTGAATCCGATATCTCATGATGACCATAACTGTTTAGTTTGCCAGTAAAATGTAAAATGTTTTCTCTTGTTAAAAAAAGGGTAAATTTTATTTCACTGATAAACTGCTAGTTTCAATGAGTGGCCCTTTAATGCGCCGAAACTTTATCTCAATCTGACAACAACAACAACAAAAATTAAGACTGAAATTCGGGGAGATTTGGTTTGACAGGACTATTTTCTGTTTTCATTGGAACTGGTATTGCCGTAAAGATTAAGGCGGAATATATTGGGCGGATATTGAAGACTTGATTGGCTTTAATAATTCCAGAACTATCGCTGGCATCAATATTAGCTGCTCACATCGGTGGTGCTCGAAATGCGACAGGGAATGACTATCTAAACATGTTAATGAAGTCAGAGCAAACTTGAAATCAACTTTAGTTGGAGCAGTGATCGCAGCAGTGATAATGGTGCATGTGTTGATAGCACTCGACAAGTGAAATATTGTACAGAAAAGTTTACATTCAAATTGTTACTGCTGTTGATTGGTTAATATTGACGATTGCACTCATTCAGATTCCAGATAATGGCATTGGTTGCAACCTTGCTTCTGCGCATACACGCATGCACGTGGTTTACACACACCTTTACCCACACCCCCTACCCACCCACCGACACACACGCGCACACTTGCATACATTACACAGTCATAAAACACCGCACGCATACACTGACAAGACCGTAACACACTGTGTGTGTGTGCCTCTCTTCGTGTCTTTCTCTGTCTCTGTTTCTCTCTCTTCTCTACCCCGGTCTCCTTCCCCATTCTTACCCTCTTTTCTTCTTTCTTTGCACGCTTCACTAAATCACCTTACACTGTTAACACCGACTGACCAGCAGTCTCTGGGCCACAATGCCAAGAAAAAGCAGCAGGAAAGTTATGACACACCGGAAGGTGGCAGAATGGTTAAGACGCTCAGCTGCCAATACAGAGAGTCCGTGAGGGTGTGGGTTCGAATCCCGCTCTCGCCCTTTCTCCTAAGTTTGACTGGAAAATCAAACTGAGCGTCTAGTCTTTCGGATGAGACGATAAACCGAGGTCCCGTGTGCAGCACGCACTTGGCGCACTGAAAAAGAACCCATGGCAACGAGAGTGTTGTCCTCTGGCGAAATTAGGTAAAATGAAATCCACTTTCATAGATACACAAATATGTAAGCATGCACTCAAGGCCTGACTAAGCGCGTTGGGTTATGCTGCTGGTCAGGCATCTGCTCAACAGATGTGGAGTAGCGTGTATGGATTTGTCCGAACGCAGTGACGCCTCCTTGAGAAAGTGAAACTGAAACTGAAACGGAACTTTCCCCTCTGGATCTTGCTTTCACGTTGTACCAGCTGCTGCAGTGGCCAGCCACGTCAACTTAATAGCCGCTGTGTGGACTTTTAAATTACGCCTCTATTGACCACTGACACCTAGCCGCTACTATATCACAAAAGCTCAGTTGCTGCTGCTGTTGCTGCTGCTTCAGCTACAGCTGCTGTTTCCCTTTTATTTCTGTACTTTACTGCCACGTTGGTGCTGCTGCAGCTTTTTGTTTCTCATTCCGCTGTTCCGCTCATTTCTCAGCGGGGGATGCCGAAAGGGACAGTGTGAAGAGGGGAGGTTACTTTCATTTAAAAACAGTACCCCCACTTCAGGAAATTGTGTGGGAAAAATCCTCATTTCTGTCGCTTTATTTTTGTCTGGCTGGTTTCTTTTTCATTTTATCTATTCTTTTATTTGTATTTTATTTGTCTGTATATCTATCTCACTATCTGTCTGTCTACCTTTTTTGTGGCCTCGGCTGCATGCAGATTATGGAGCACTACAACTTTTTTTTTTTTTGGGGGGGGGGGGGGGGGGGGGGGGGGAGGGGGGTTGCTTTCACACGACATCTGCATTGCTCCCCACCCCTATCCCCGCCACCTCCAAAACGCAGAAATTGTTTTCTGACTTCTGTTTCCTTTCTTTTTTTTTCTCTCTTCATTTTTTTTTTTTTTTTTTTTTTTTAAACGTGTCAGTTTTCGACTAATACCCGGTTTCTAAATGTATTCAAATTAGTATTCTTCAAAATATAAAATGTTCTTTGGCTGAATGTTCTGTTTTCATGGTCAGTTTCATTGAATATTTTAACATTATACATGTGTTTAGAGGTGTTTGAGATTCAGGTTGCTCTGATGTGAATATGTAGGTTCCATGTGTGGGATAAGAAACGAAATCGTCTTTGAAAGTATGGTATTCATGAATCGAAGACATGCAATTAGATCAACATGAATTATTGGAAACAACAATCTATCAATCTGTCTATCTATCTATCTATCTGTCTGTCTTCCTGTCGTCTGTTCCTTTCCATTTCTTTCTGCTTTGCTGATGCATTCTCGTGTATTCGGAACAGAACCCCCAGTATTTATTCTTTATTATTAATGCTTCATTATTGGGCTAACTGTGATATTGTGGGTTGGTGCTGGGGCTGTGGTTGGTTTGTTTCTCTCTCTCTCTCCCTATGTGTGTGTGTGTGTGTGTTTGAGTGCGTGCATTTTATCATTTTCCCGCTGCATTTCCATTCTACGCCCCACCCCTGCTCCCTCTTTCGTTTAGCTTTAGCTAACGATACCACTGTTGTTGTTTTTTGTTGTTGTTTTCCCAAAGAACTTGAAACACCACATTCTTCATCTTATGTACTTCTGTTATACTATTTGTTTTGCTGGGTTTACCTTAAAACGAAGCGAAGGATAGTTAACTTTTTTCCCCCATGCAGTCCTCGTTTTAAAGCAGTGCAATCACCATGTGCGTTGGTTGTGCCAGAGACTGCAGAAGTGGTAATAACCTTGAATATGACTGCTGCTGCAGCTTGTGCCGCCGACACGCCACGATTCCCACTGCTGCGACTTGCATCATTCCCGCGGTTGTCACAACAAGTGAAGTCCTATTGGTCCAACACTGAACGCACGCACGCACGCACGCACACACACACACACACACACACACACACACACACACTCGCTCTCTCTCTCTCTCATTCATACGCACGCACGCACACACACACACACACACACACATACACACACACACACACTGTCAGTCTGTTTCTCTGTCTCTGTTGATACCTCTACCACTCTTTTCTTTCACGCACATTATACCCTCACCCACGCACACGTACTTTTAATAGTTCATGCTATTGGTGCTGCAAAAAGGACTCCATGCTGTGTTTAGATACTATTATTGCTGGTACCATGTAACACCTTGTCTTGTCAGTTGACACTACAATGTTCATCATATCAGCCGTGTTTCTGATTCCATACCCAACCCCAAGAATATGTAATACTTTAAAGAGAATTGGCAAATTTTAAGAACTGTGTGGCTTTTTTGTCTCGGGGTTATCATAATGTTTTAATGTGTTGAAGAACCATGTGATTCAGGTGTGTCCATTTAACAAGAAGGTTGATAGTTTCTTGCATGAAAAAATAAACCACCTGAGCATCAGCGTTATTGGTATGTAAAATTGTATATTCAACAAATATGTCACGTTGTATGGTCGTATTTTTAGAGATAAAGATGGATCATTGATGTATAATAAAAACAATATGAGACCCAGTTCTGAACACTGGAACGCCAAATTCGAGTTTAAAGATACTCTTTAACCAGTAGAGTGCCTATAAGACGTCCACTGACGTCCTGCATATGTTCTGATTTTTCCTTCATTGGAGTTTGGTTCAGTTCACATAAACAGACTCTGAGCAGTTTGTTTGACGTGTCTGGATTATAAAAACACATTTAAATGAACATTCATCAGGTAGAAAACACCTTTCTGCTGGATAATAATTTGCTGACTGACCACGTGATATGCGCGTGGAAAGGGGGGTTGCATCATGTACAAAAAAATGCGTTGAAAACTGTGTCCAGTAAAGCAAATAGTCACAGTCAGCAGATTTACACAATTCTGAAAGCCCCGTTTGTGATTATGGACAGACTTTGCAATGGAGAAGGATCTCTCTTGTCTGATGATTGGTTTGAAAACGAAGGTGATTGAGAATGACAGTGACGAAACTGACAGCCCCATTTGATGGTAATTCAGTCCATCTATCCAATCAGACAGCGTTTTTGAACAAGTGGCTATGACCGGAGATTAGAAAAGAGAGATAAACCACTCGCGGCAGGCCCCTTCTTACTGTCTATAACAGTGCTGAAGCCGTTTTGGGGCACACACGCAGTGCGGAAGGGTGGGGGTAAATCACCCTCTCCTTCCCCACCCGAAGGAAACTGGTCGGTTCTGACGGTTCAGCTGCAGTAAAGCGAAAGTTAAGTTATGCCTGGAATTTCCCACGTGTAGTAAGATTCGCTGTATACAATGAAAACCGATTCATTTTTGCTTGGTTTTTAGCACGTTTGCATCTGCTTGAATGTAGATAATATAAAAAGAAAATAAAGCAGCTCCCCCCACCACCAACTCCCCCCCCCCCCCCCCCCCCTCCCCCCCCCCCCCCCCCCTCCCCCAGCGCAATGTTGCACATGAGAGAGACAGTTGTAAATTATTGAACTGCGTTTTCGTGACGCTACTTTTTCTTCACACTTTCTGGTTTACATCACCATTTCTTCAACAACAAATATATATATATATATATATATATATATATATATATATATATCAAAACATAAAACACATATTCAGCTCTGTCTCTCTTCTAACATCTGTCTATACATACATACATACATACATACATACATGAATACATACATACATAATTTCATATAGATCTATCAGTATGTAAATCTAAATCTATCTATATGTACATAATCATATATATAATTCATATATATACGAACGCTTCATGTTGCCCGAGCAGACCGTTGTATTGTGCTCTTTCTCTCTCTCTAAGTCTCTGTCTCTCTCTCTCGGGAGTTTTACATGGCTGTTAAAAGCATCTACGATTCTGTACTTGTATGTGTTCGTGACAAAGGTATTTATTCAGACTTTTTTCAGTGTCCAAGAGGGGTTAAACAAGGTTGTATGCTAAGCTCACAGCTGTTTTCCTTTTTCATCGGTGAATTGGCAGTGGAGTTATCAAAGAAGGGGAGACATGGAATACAAATGATACCTGGCGCAACAGATTTGCTCTTAATGCTATTTGCTGATGATGTTGTTCTCTTGTCTGACACACCCATAGGGTTACAAAATCAATTAAATGCCCTTAAGCAAGAAACAGACAGACTACAACAAACAGTGAATCTCGATAAGACCAATATTATAGTTTTCCGCAATGGAGGTCATCTTTCGACTCGTGAAAAATGGTGCTGTGGTGATAGGGAAATAAAAGTAACCAATACATATAAATATTTAGGAATGTTATTCACAACAAAATTGAGTTTGACATCTGCGTGGGATGAAGCAAACAGAAAAGGGAAAAAAGGTGTAATCCAAATTATAAAATCACTCAGGAGACTGCGTTCGACTGACGCTTTCCCTTAGTTTGGGCGGGGCAAAGGCAGCTCATGAATAATGAATGCGTCTCGCGGCGCAGGCTGCCTGGCTTCAGCAATTTCTGCAAGTGGTTTATCTCTCTTTTCTAATCTCCGCTATGACTGACATTCGAGCAGCGAGCGTTGGAAGAAGGGGAGAAGAGAGAGAGGAGTGATGTAAGACGATGCAGACTGTGAGATCAACAACCACCAGTGCTCCACGATTTTCACGAAACGCGGGGTGGAACCCGCACTGGACGTGAAACACGTGCTTTTTGTTTTTCACGCTTTTTTTCCCCGCTGACTCAGAGGTTGACTTGTTTGAAGAGGTGGCAAGCTGGATGTACAGCGACAACTTCCTCGGGCCACTGCAACTTGAAAGGAGTGAATATCATCAAAGAACTTCACCCTCTCACTCCCAAACACCCTTAGCTGTCAGAAAGCTTGCTCAGTTTCTGAGACCGTGATTGATCTTTTACGTTGGCTTTACCCACTTTTGTCGTTGTTGGGACAGTGATTTACTTCCATGTCTTCACGAGTTGTGATTGGTTTTTATAAACTTATAGCCTGTTTTAATTTCTTCTACAGGTATAATCTTACAATAGGCATGCTATTTCTAGCAGTATTTTGTTTCTTTTCTTTATGGATGTTATTATGTAGAGGTGGAAATAGACTTTTTTGTTGCACAAAAATCATTATCTTGACTTTACATGCCTGAACAGTTTCCTACAGTCAACCTAATTGGGTAAAAGAGCCCCGAAGCAGAATCTACATTCATTTTTCTTCACAGAAACGTTTACTTTCTTTCTGCATCGCCTATAGCTTTTGTGCTAGAATTTTTGGTGATTTATTAACCCCGAATCCTCAAAATTCCCTGGCAAGGGGAGAGCACTTTAAAAAAAAAAATTCTCGGGCACTGAACTGGTTAAGGGGAGAGAGAGAGAGAGAGAGAGAGAGCATACAAAGTACGACGGGCGCAATAGCCGAATGGTTAAAACGTTCTGAGGGACCCGGGTTCGAATCACGGCGACGGCGCTTGGTGGGTAAAGGGTGGAGATTTTTCCGATCTCCCAGGTCAACATATGCGCATACCTGATTGTGCCTGAACCCCCCGCGTGTGTATACACAGCAGAAGATCAAAACGCACGTTAAATATCCTGTAAAATATCCATGTGTTCGGTGAGTTACGGAAACAAGAACATACCCAGCATGCACAACCCCGAAAATGGAGTATGGCTCCCTATATGGCGGGGTAAAAATGGTCATACACAGCCCACTCGTGTACACGAGTGCGAGTGAATGTGAAAGTTGCAGCTCACGAACGAAGAAGAAGAAGAAGAATACAAAGTATTGTTTCTTTCCAGATGTAGGACAAGGCCACCCACCTGAAGGGCGCTATCATTTACAAATCAATCAAGTGAACATTTTGTAATGAGACAGTGAATAATAGGATAATAGTGATTGTTTTAAGAAACGCTTATATTGCTGCTGTAATTTAGGTTGGGGGACATCGGTGTGCGTGCTTTAATTATTATTATTTTTTTATTATTTGATATTACTTGTTTTCCAAGATTCAGTATTCTGGTCATAATGCCACACAGGACTGCAGGAATATGAAACTGGACAGATAAATAAACAAACTGATAAGTGAACGATTTAATGAAAATGAGCAAAGGTAAATGAATAGACTAGATAAGTAAATACAGAAATGAAAAATGGAACTAAACCTGGCACGGACAGAGCAACATCCCTGGACTAACCTGTAGCTCTAACAATAAATCAAAATGAATAATTAACATAGATAAAGATAAAACAGCTATGTTTGTTGTTATGGTCGAATTATCGTTACATCACTTGCTGACTATGGGATGAGCTGACGAACTCCATTGCAGTTTACCGTAAATTGATGATTTCAAACCAAACTAAGTCTCACAGTGTGCATTTAAAACCATTCAGCATGTGACTACGCAGAAGCCAGCAAAAGCGACGGTTCACTGAAAGTGTGTGGGTGGTCAGCACACATGAACTGAAGAGGAAGAAAAAAAGGGGAGAGTCCAGAGGGTGAGGGATGGGGGCCAGCAAAAGGGTGCAAGATTAACACTTTGACAAGAGCGGGGAGGGTGGGGGGCGTTGGGTAGGGGTTGGGAGATGAGAGAGCGTGGGTGCGGTGCGGGTGCATCACTGATGATGTCCTTTGTCCGGAGGAGGGACAAAGATGACCAAAGAGTAGCCAGCCCCCTGTGCTTGCTGGGTTAGACAGATGGCTCATAACTTGCCAGAAACTCGTCTGGAACCAGTGGAGGTAGGTGATCATGAAACCTTGTCTTTCGTTTTCTTTTTTTCTTTTTTCTTTTTGTAACTGAACATGATACTCAATGATAATGATGACCAAAAGGTCCCCAAAAAGTGTGTGTGCGCACCTTATTTGCGAAATTTGGAAGTCAGTTGATGAGGTAGGTAGAAAGGTTTCCCGAGTTCGAATTTAAAACAGAGTTTGATACTTGCTTCCAGAGGAAGGATACAAACCTTTTTGGAACTGAGTGTATTTTATTGATTTAGAATATCAGTGCAAGATTGCATTCTTTATGTTAAATCGTTGATGACATTCAGCGAACTCAAGCTAGATTATGACAAAATTGAAGGTATAATTATTTCCTCTTTAAGAATGTCAACACCTGTCTCTCTCCCTGACTATCGTGGTTGGTGATGCCGCACAGTTCATCTTTCTAAATCAGCAAAGAACCTCGGAGTCATTCTTGACTCGAAACTCAGTATGCATTGCTCCTATAATTAATCCAGTAACGCACATTCAGTTGTGAACTTCGGCGGATTACCTGTGTTCCTCAGTACCTCTCTGTTGATTTTTTTTTTTAAAGAAAGAAAAAAGAGAGAGAAAACAATGCCTCCTATTACCGCTTTTGTGCTTTCACGAATGAACTTTTAAAATTATCTTCTCACAGATTGTACCCATAAAAAAACTGCAAAACAATGCTGCTCATCTGAGTCTCAGAGTCCCGCATCCTGATTACATTTCTTCTCACCTCCGTATTCTGCACTGCCCCCCCGTTGAGGCAAGCGTTGAATTTTAAGTTGCGTGTCTGCTTCTCTGCTTTCTACTCCACTGGACATACAAATCTTTCTAATCTTATCACTGCTTACACTCCCTCAAGAACTCTCCGCTCTTCCTCTGACTGTTACCTTCTGAATATTGCTAGTGTGAATACAAGAACCTATGGTTCACGCTCTTTCCTCTTTGCTGCTCCTCATATCTGGCACAACTTCCACATCACATGACTCCGTCTCTGCTCACCGCTCTTCACTAAAACCTCACTCTCGGTTTCTTAATTCTCCAACGCTGCCGGATGTCTGCCAACTCTTTGTGTGTGTGTGTGGTGGGGGGTTGGGGGTCAGGGTGGGAGAGAGAGAATGGTCATCAGTGCTTCGTGTAATTTGTAACCTTTTCTTTCATATAAAGCGCCCTGAACTCTTCGAAAGGGCGCTATGCAAATGTACATTATTATTATTATTATTATGAAGTATGATACTGATTGACAGAGTTAGGCTGCAAGACTATGTTTATAGTCAGTCAGATATAACAACTCTGCGAGGATTGTACCGACTGACGAACCAGTTTTCAGTTTTAGTTTCAATGAGGCGTCAAAGCGTGCGGATTAAACTAATCTGCTACACTACATCTACTTAAAGAAGGCCAGTCCACAGGAACCTAACTGACAAATAACCAACCCAGGTTTTTTGTTCTCCTTTTCCATAGGCCACCTCCACTAAAGGCCCTTCAACATGTTCACTTTTGAGTTTCGAGTCGATGCCACAAAACCCCTGTGCATGATTTTCTTTATGTTTATTTTGCGCATACAAGTTGATTTATGATCAGAGATGGAAGATCCCTTTTTTTCTTTCTTTTTTGTGCTGTATATTGATTTGAATCCAGAACACTGTTAGGGGTTCGTTTATTTATTTATAGTCTGTTCATCTAAGATGATGATATTAGACTGAAAATAAATGATAGTATTATTATTATTATTTGGATTATTATCATTTCTATCATAATGATGATTGTTATTATTAATTAGAAATCGACATTTCTGTATATTCGAATGAAAAGGGGGGCGGTTGAGGTGGAGGGGAGGGGGGGGGGAGGGAGGGGGACAAGGGGGAGGGGACGAAGAAAGGAGAGAGAGAGAGAACAGAATGTGGAAAAGATAGAGTACAAAATGTAAAATGGAGAGGGTGAGTGTCAGTGATTGGAGAAAGAAAAAACATAATATTGGAAGGGTGTGTGTGAGAGGCGGGACGGGGAAGCGGGATTAGGACCAAAAAAATTATCAATAATCAAATATTGTATGCACTACTTCTGTAGATTATTATTTGAAAAGAGGTTCATGTGGGGACCTACAATAAACAACCAACTGGACTATTTAACACATAACTAGCTAACTTTAATAAAGAACAGTTTGAAATATATAACTTTTTCCAAAAAATGTTAACATTTGAAACTGGTAACACGTGTTCCGTAATTTCTGGAGGCAAAAAAGGTTTCATTACTAAACAGCGGGTTAAAACGTGCTCTACCGTTAAACGTCCCTTGCAAATGCATTCAATATTTTCACAATATTTTGTGTATGGGGCATTTAGTAATAACCTAAATGCATGCTCTTAACAGCCCTGCCAGTTCTTTTAGCATTTAATAAGGCAGAAGTGTTAACTTCTAAAGACATAAAGGAATTTTGCATATTTCTTTCAACAATATTACACATTTCAGATGATGATAAACGATGAGGAAGTTCAATTGCATTTAAAGCGTTTTTAGCTCCAAGCTTTGCAAGATGATCTGCACGTTCATTAGAGAAAAGCCCACAGTGTGAGGGAATCCAGCACATTTCAATATTAGTTCCTCTCATTTGAATACAGTGAATCAAAAATCTTATTTCAAAAATGATGTTATAATTAATGTTTGTACAACCTGATTTGATAGACTGCAGAACTGATTTTGAATCGACACAAAATAAAACATTAATCAAGTTTAGGGGCAGATCAATTAGATATGTTAATGCCATAAGACGGCAATTAATTCAGCTGTAAAAATTGAGAAGCCCTTTCCAATATGATATGACTTTTCAATTTTCAAAGCAGGAATTGCATATCCAGAACCAGCAAACTGATTTTCTAGAACAGAACCGTCTGTATATATTTTTAAGTGGTGGGGGTATGTTTCAGACAAGTGTGATTTGACTCGAGAAGCTAGTATACTGGGATTTTCATCTTTCTTAATGTCACAATATTGAATGTCAAAAGCTGCTCCCGTTAATTCCCATAATGGAACTGGTGAAGTGCTCATAATCGGAGCAACATTTTGTGGATCAACATTTGATTGATTAATAGTATCTGACACGTATGTAGAAATAGTTTCTAGATTTCTGTTCTGTTTCGCTCGTTTCGAAAAAGGTTTGTCAGACCGTATATTAATCTCAGTTTTGACAGAATTTTCTGTAGCATTTGCTCTAATTACATATTTTGCCGATGGTAGCTTTCTTAATTCATTAAGAGGTAGTATTCCTGCAGCTCCGTACGACTGTAATGTGTTCGTATGAAACGGAACACCTATGGCCAGCTTTATGGCTTTGCTATCTAGGCTTTGCATTTTTTAAGGAAAGCATTCGGAGCATGTGTGTCTTTTCAGTTGAAAACTGTAATCCATTATCTTTCATATAAATGTTTAAATTATCAAGTTCTGATTGATATAAATTGTTAATGTGATTGATATAACGCAGGCCCGTTTTTTTCCGCAAAGTTACGTTCATCCAAACTGCTATATCATCAGCGTATTGGGCGAGATTTATAGATTTAGACCAATATTTTGGCAAATAATATAACATTATGATGAACAGAAGTGGGGAAATTATAAAACCTTGTGGAATACCCATGTTAATTGATCTTGAAGACGACAATGATTGCCCAGCTTTAGTGATGATGCTTCTTTCTGTCAAAAGAGACTTTATATACCTGTGTACATTGCCACTTAACCCAATGTTCTGTAGCTTAAACAGTAGTCTGGCATGTCAGATGCGGTCATAAGCTTTTTGTACATCAAAGAACGTGGCCAAAACACTATTTCTCTTTGAAAACTGTTGTTTTATGTTTGCTGTTAGTTTTACTAGGTGATCTAAAGTAGATCTGCCCTTCTGAATCCGGCCTGTGCAATCGGAATAAATCTATTTTGATCACAATAATATGTTAGCCTCATCAATATAATTTTCTCCAAGATTTTTCCGACGTGCGATGTTAGGGATATGAGGTCTATAACTCGATGTGTCTGATCGTGGTTTAGCTGATTTAAGTATGGGAGTAATGATAGCTTTTTTCCATATACAAGGTGTTTTACCTGTTTCCCAACATTTCGCATAAAGTGTATGAAGAAGCTTGCACCATTCTTTAGGAAGATGGCTGATCATGGTGTACGAAATACCATCATAGCCTACAGCTACTTTTTTTATTTCCAAATTACGCAATTGCATCTTCAACTTCTTTAGAAGTGAGTGGAGCATTTATAAATATGTCATTATTAGGAGCTGGTTCCTTATATTGTTCATTTGATTCACTATTAATTCTGATAGCCAGCTGTTTGGGTGTTAATCCATCATCATTGCATGTTTTGGCAAACATATCTGCAAAAGTTAATGCTTTTTCTAAAGAGGTAGGGAAACATTTCCCATTAACTTTTATAGGATATTCTTGAACAGATATCCCATTTTTCATATCCTTAATTTTCTACCATACTTTCTTTGTATCCTTGTGATCTGAAACTTCTTGAATTACAATAATTAGACCAATATTGTCTTTTGACTTGAGCAACAGCTCTGTTGCAATGATTTTTGGCTTTCCTCAGTTCTTCATGGGATTACTCCATCTGTCCTTTAGTCTTTGCTTGTCAATTTCCGTGTTCTTATCATTTTTTAATTCCTTACTATCCTTTAACCATTGTTTAAAAGTCTTCTTTTTTAAGTTCAACAGCCTGTGCACACGCTTGATTCCACCAGATATTACCACTATGCTTTCCTTTTCTGGCGGGTGTTCTTTTTGGAATTGATAATTCAGCTGCTTCAATGATTGTTTTAGTAAATTTTCATAAAATATATCAACGTCTAAATCCTCAATTTTATCTACGTCTAAAACTTAAATATATTTCTTTTCAAGAGGCCCTCGGACTGGCCCAAAATGAAGTCTCGGAAACCTTGTCACTGTGGCACGAAGTAAATATATGCTGAAGCCACTCGTTTTACACGAAGTCTTTACAAGACAACACAGACTGAAACTATAAAGTATTCTTGCGTTTCAACACAAACAGATGAGAAAGATAGGGTCAGTTTCTCGGAAGACCACCCTGCTGAATTGTCGTTGCGGTCGTCTGGTGATCAACGTGGCGACCACCCGCCAACATCGTCGTTGCGGTCGGCTGGCAGTCAACATGTCGACCATCCGTCAACATCGACAGCTGATGGTAGGCATGGCAACACTTCATCAACATCGTCGGAGCAGTCGGCTGAAGGTAGACTGCATCAGTGCAGGCAGCTGGTGGTCAGCGTGGCAACCATATCCTAACATATTAACTGTATAGTTTGTAAGCAAAAGCTAATGACCTTTTGTATTCAAATGAAAATGTGATTTATGGCGAAAACAAATAAGAAAAATATTAAATGTGAAATTTCTTTCTTGCAATGGAATTGCAGATCCATTGCTTCTAATCTAGATTATTTACGTGAATATCTTGGTCAAAACAACCATCAAGTTTTACTTTTACATTCCTTAAATGTAACTAAAGGTAAA
Organism: Babylonia areolata; assembly: GCF_041734735.1. NCBI lineage: Eukaryota > Metazoa > Mollusca > Gastropoda > Neogastropoda > Buccinidae > Babylonia > Babylonia areolata. The sequence goes on from NC_134878.1 coordinate 38,035,786, forward strand.
TTACCTTCTTTTAAAGGATACTATTTTCCACTTTTGTATCACACAGACCGCTCTGAAAGGGTTACCACGGCATTGATGTCCAGTGTGATCTTAATAATGAGTTGATTGCGTCCCGTGTCCCCGAAGATATTATTGATTTTTCAGCTACAGATGACAAGATTAAGATAAATGATTTAGTCATAAATTTCCTTTCTGTTTATTTTAAAAATGGTCCTTCTGTTTCAAACTCAAACTGGCTTCTGAATTTAGTAAAAGAAAACGAACAATGGGTTGTCGGTGGAGACTTTAACGCCCATGCTCCCTTTTGGGGAAAAGAATTGTCAGTCGATCACTAATTCTCGTCTCGTTGAAAATCTAGTAGAGTCCTCTCTATCTTTTAAATGATGGCAGTATAATAAGAATTCCTGATGTATCAAGCCACAATGCTACATCAATTGATTGGACACTTGTTACATCAGACTTACCAACAGTTAGTACTTGGGTTATAGAAGGTGATGCACAAGCAGTGATCATTTACCAGTTATTCTTAAACTTCATAAAAAATCGAACGATGTAAGTAATGATGTAATACCAAAGTTCTAGTACGAACAGGCTGATTGGGGAAAATATCAATCCTTTCTTTCGCTGTTAGGGATATGTCGCAAAATCATCGCCACAGCAGTGGAGGATGTGTGTGTGTGTGTGAGTATGTGTGTGAGTGTGTGTGTGTGTGTGTGGTAAACTTTAACAATTACAATTACTGAAATCCATCAAGTGATTCTGAATATGCAAAACAAACTGCATTCATGTCTTAAGATCTTGGATGATGCTCAACAAACTACAGTTAAATGATGGAAATATAAAAATTAGATATTTTGGTAACTACCCCTCATAAGTTTCAGAAAGACCCCTGGTCTGTCTTGACTGAGACAGTAAGTTCTTGGTGCGTTCATAATCTGAGTGTTATATTCGATCAGACTCTATCTTTCAATGAGCATATCACAAATGTTCGCAGGATAGCATTCCTAGAACTCATAATAAGCATCATCAGTCACTATTTGTTCAAAGCGCCTGCTTTACAATTTCTAAAAGGTTCAAAATACTGCGGAGAGACCGATTTTGAAATAGCCAACATGTGAACATACCAAACCTCCTCTGAAATCCATGTAGTGGATCCCTTTTCCCAGTTCAGGAAATACTTTTTCTGCCAATACCTTCTTCTTCTGCGTTCACTCGTATGCACACGAGTGGGCTTTTACGTGTATGACCGTTTTTACCCCGCTATGTAGGCAGCCATACTCCGTTTTCGGGGGTGTGCATGCTGGGTATGTTCTTGTTTCCATAATCCACCGAACGCTGACATGGATTACAGGATCTTTAACGTGCGTATTTGATCCTCTGCTTGCATATACACACGAAGGGGGTTCAGGCACTAGCAGGTCTGCACATATGTTGACCTGGGAGATCGTAAAAATCTCCACCCTTTACCCACCAGGCGCCGTCACCGTGATTCGAACCCGGGACCCTCAGATTGAAAGTCCAACGCTTTAACCATTCGGCTATTGCGCCCGTCTCTGCCAGTACCAAATTTGGATTAAATATCGTAGGAAAATTATCTTCATAGTCAAACCAATAATAGGTATAAGTCTCCCGAATTAACCTGTATTTCCGGATCATTAACAGTTTATTTTGCTGAGGTTCGTTCCGGAATCCGAAAACGAAATTTACCACTTCCCAGTTTCCGGAACGTAGGCTATGCTTTGTAAGAAGATGGCATGACATCGTTTTTCTTGTTCGCAATTACAAGAAAAGAAAGACAAACTCTGGACAGAACACATGCAGTGACACACTAACTGCACCATAGTCGTGTTTACTGCAAATGAATATTTTTAAGTGAATACTGAATTAACTTGAATGAACATAAAAGAAAAAAATAATTGAACATTTCTTTCAGTTTCGGTCAGCCTGTTGTCGGACGGGTTTGTGCAGATCTGTGCATGCTGTAGAGTGCCTGTGGCGATGTCAACGTCTCCTTTATGGCCGAATTAAAAGAATTTCTTAAATAATCGAGATATATCAAGAGAACATATAGACACATAGCTTTGAATACAAAATTTGCTCGAGTGAAGTCAGATGCTGCGTAGCGTTGGGGATTAGACCACTTGATTCTGAACAGCACATCCGTGGTTCGATCGCTAGCAGGCCTGTTTTTGTTGTTGTTGTTGTTTCCAATGCTAATTAATATTTAATACAGACCCATTTTTACGACTTTTTAAATCTTTTTTTTACCTTCATGATTCCTTTACTGGATACAGCGATTATCACAAGTGAGTCTTGAAGGCCTTGCCACTCTTGTTGCTTGTTTTAATTAAACTATGTTCTTGTGTTCCTTTGTTTCTCTCTCTCTCTCTCTCTCTCTCTCTCTCTCTCTCTGTCTGTCTGTCTGTCTGTTTGTCTGTCTGACTCTGTGTGTGTGTGTGTAGTAGTAGTAGTAGTAGTAGTAGTCTTCAGTTTAACTCTTTCCATACGAACGGCGAAAGAGACGACGTTAACAGCGTTTCACCCCAATTACCATCATCAAAATATTGCAAGCGGAAGGCTCTTATACTGAAGACGTGAATGTTGACAAGAATACCACAATTCTGACGACGGAAGCTAAAGGTTGGGTCATTCAGACACCCACTGGACATCCGAGGGGTCTGTGTAGAGGAGAAGAGAGGACTTGCCGTACTGAGTGAGTTAACGTCTTCCACTTTAAGTGATATTAGACGGGGGATGGGGGAAAAAAAAAGGGGGTGGGGGGGGGGGGGGGGGGGGAGGGGGGGGAGTGGTGGAGGGAACGGTATTGGGCAGAGGGTGAAAAATGGTGTATGTGTGTGTATGTGCATGTGTGTGTGGTGGGGAAAGATACAGAGCATTGGAAAAAATAAAGCATTAAAACGAGAGACATAGGCACAGTATAGAAGGAAACGCTAACATCAAACAACTGTAACAACTATAACAAATGTCCAATTGGACTATGCAACAAACCTTCTGCAATAGCAGATAGCATCTTGAAATTGTCAAAAACACATTCAAAAGAATTTTCCGAGAAGTTTGGTAAAAACGATTTCAGACTCTAACATTCAAAGAGTATGCGTTTTCTAGAAATAGATTCTCCACATATGCATTTAACATCTCTGCTGAACTTTGTTATAAAAGCGTTCAGCTTTATCCTGTTTGATAATGCCTGAATTTGCCTTAATCTGAATAAATTACTAAATGTATTTGATTGATTGATAGATTCCGGTTGTTGAATATTATTTATACTTTTATTTAAAACTTTGCCATTTTGCTGGTATACTTCCCTGACTTTGCTCCATGATGCTTTTTCTAGTAAGCGGTACCCCTCTTGTACAGACAAAGGTACATAAAGGTATGTGGTTCCCTGTTGGTGTTTTGCGCCTTTTCTTGCAGCCCTGTCTGCCCATTCATTATATAGGAGACCAGTGAGAAGGAACCCAACAAAAAGTTATACGTGTTCCTCTCAAATTCATAAGATGTACAATGTGTTTCTATTATTATTTTGGACTTGTCCTTACAATTTGATGAGTTTGAAGCGTATAATACAGATTTTGAATCAACACAAAATAAGACTTGTGGAAGGCAAACTGGAAGATCAAGAATATAATTTAAAGGCATAAGAACAGTGATAAGTTCAGCTGTGAATATTGACCGATCTTCACCAATATGGTATGATCGTTCAGTTTTCAGTTTTGGTATTACGAAAGCTCAACCTGCTTGGCCATTGTCTAGGAGTGTGTGTGTGTGTCTGTGTGTGTGTGTGTTCGTGCGTGCGTGCGTGCGTGCGTGTCTGCGTCTGTGTGTGTCCTTTACATTCACCACCAGTCATTGTCGCTTTCACGGACACATGTCAACTGAGGTGCCAGGTTTTATATATAGTACCCACCACGCTTCTGTCGCCATTTGCTGAGTTGTCATTGATTATAGTTTCTACCCCCCCAACAGAAATACACACACACACACACACACACACACTTTTTTATGTAGCCTTCCTGCTTTCTCTTCCCAACTCCCCGGCATCGATGTTCCTATCTGAACAACAGCTGGTATATGTAATGTATTGTCACACAAACGTTGACATGCTCTGATCACCTGTGCTCGAGACCCTTGATTGGCATTCAGTCAAAACATGTACTGGCCCAGGTGGTTGGAGAGTGTGTTGGAGGGAGGTGGGGACGCGCAGGTTTGGTCGTAACTGTGAACGGTTACACGACCTGTTATTTGAACGAGGAGGAGGAGTGGCTGTTGGGCATAATTATGGGGGTGGGTTTCAGGAGATGGAGAGAGAAAGGGTGGGGGTATGGGGAGAGAGAGAGAGAGAAATTTTTGACGATGATGACAACGGCTGAAGTTTAAACTCAGGACCGTGACAGTAGCATCGAGAACAAAGACCTCCAGTTCGTGTACCATAGGTCTGTCTGTATTCCCTCTGGTATATGTTCTCCAAGGTCTTTATTCCCCCAGGTCTCAAAATGTTTAAGAATACATACATTTTAGGTGCTGATCAGCCATGGTCCTTGGTTAGCGGTGATCAGCAGTGGTCAGAAGTGATCAGTGGTGATCAGCGGCAGTCAGCAGTGGTCAGCGGTGTTCAGTGCTCAACAGTGGTCAGTGGCCATGATGTTCAGTGGTGAAAATAGTCTGCGATGGTCAGTAGTGGTCTTTGGGGGTCAGCGGTCAGGAGTTGTCAGTAGTGTTCAGTGGTTAACGGTAGTCAGTGGTGGCCAGTGATCAGCAGTAGTCACTGGTCATCGCTGGTTAGTGGTCAGCAGTGGCCAGTAGCCATATTGTTTACCAGTGCTCAAGAGTGATCAGCGGTGTCAGTGGTCAGCAGTGGTCAGTTGACAGCGGTGTTCAGTGGTGAGCGTTGGTCAGCAGTGACCAGCAGTGGTCAGTGGCCATTATGCTTAGTGCTTACCAGTGGTCGGTGGTGGTCAACGGTGTCAGTGGTCAGTAGTAGTCAGTGCTCAGTAGTGTTAAGCATTGTTTAATGGTCAGTTGTGGTCAGTGATCAGCAGTGGTCGGCATTGATCAGTGGTCAGTAGCAGTCAGTGGTGGTCAGTGGTCAGCAGTCAACAATGCTCCATCGTCAGGATTGATCAGTAGTCAGCAGTGGTCAGTGGTCATCAGAGGCTGGTAGTCAATGGTGGTTGGTGGTCAGCTGTCATAAGTGGCCAGAAATGGTAAGAGGTCAGTAGTGGTCAGTGGTGTGGGTCAGTGTCAGAGGTCAGTAGTCAAAACCGGTAAAATTAAAAAAAAAAAAGTACTAGAATTGCATATGATATAGTGGTCAGCAGTGGTTCCAGACCTGGGGGGAAATAGACCTGGGGGAACATGGACCTGCGGGAACAAAGACCTTGGGGAACAAAGAACCAGAAAACATAAAAAAGGGGAGGGGGCTTGGGGGTAGGACATAAACCAAGGGAAATACAGACCTGGAGGAACTTAGACCTGGCTTGGGGGACAAAGACTGAGAGGAAGATAGGGCTAACCCATTAAGGTTTTGTAAACAAACACACAAAAACACGTCATCTTTCTTACTGTCTTTTTTCCCCCCAGTCTTTCTTCTTTCTTTCTTTTTTTTTTTTTCTTTCGTGCGTGCATTCGTTCATTCGTTCATTCATTCATTTCTTCCTCCCTCTCATTTCGTTTTTAATTCATGTTCTGCCTTTTTTTCTTCTCTTGTTTGTACCCTTTTCTTTCTTTTTTCTTTCTTCCCTTCCTTCTTGGATGTCATTTTTCATTGCTTTCTTTTCCTTTTGTTTCCTTTCATCAGCTTCTTCGTTTCTTTCTGATTCTTTCGTGACTTCCTTTCGTCTTTAACATCATCAGCACATGATAGCAACAATAACAAACAAGAACAAGAAGCGAAAATTGGACGTTTACTTTGTAACCGCTGATTCGTCGCCGATACGCAAGTTAACTTATTAGCACACCTTCATACACACACACCCACACACACCCACACACCCACCCACACACGCACGCACGCACGCACATTTAGATCCTGCCTGCATACACGTTGCGAAAAGCATTTGCCCAGCAATTCAATATCAAACCAATGATTCCCATGTTATACACCCATAATATTTATGTTTCACACCGATATCTTACTTGAAAAAAAAGTCACACGGAAATTTCATACAGTTTTATACCGTAAGTTTAATATTATGCTCACAATACAAATATTATATAATTCAGGACCTTTTGACCTTAATGCGGTCTCACATAATGTGTTAATGATCCCCTGTTTGATTGCATCCGCATCGAAGGCTTCTCCTCTGAACTAATTCACCAAACTTTCCATGCGTGTCTCTGACAAAAACAAGGGCGGTTGTTCTGTGTGCAAACCGGATGCATACTGAAACATACCTCTTTTATCCATATATTGTTTGCCTGGCCGGTTTTGGTTTTGGTTGTGGTTTCTTTCTTTCTCTCTCCCCCCACCCCCCTTTCTTTTCTTTTTTTTTTTTCTTTTTTTTCTTTTTTTTTTCCAGCTAGTCTGTTGTTTTTAACGGAAGCCGTGATTTTCTTTTGTTGTTGTGAGGCGTGAGAAAGTCATTTGGGTCGAACGTGCAACAAACGTGACGGGGAAGTTGAGACCCTTTATCATTTTCTGAAAACGCTGCATTTGGTTGTCATTGAATGACCACAATGGTTGGTGCGGACGTGAACGGAATCTGATTTGTGTGTGTGTGTGTGTGTGTGTGTGTGTGTGTGTGATATACACCGTGGCCGCCCAATGAATATGTCCACTGTACAGCAGTACCTGCTGAATGACATGCCTTTTAGTCTTCCTTTGTATCTAAACATGCGTAAAGTATTAAAATGGTACGTTAGTTCATTCAGCCCAAAGGAATTTACATCCTCGGCAAACTTTCCTGTCATATTAATGATGCGGAAAAACGCAGAACATACTCTGAATTTGACCGTTTTTTCTCCTCCAAATGGACACGTGTGGACACAGCCGGAAATAATCTTGAAGTTTGTTCCCTCTGCTTGCGCTTTGTGCACATACAGGAACATAGAAACTGTTTTAATTAAATGAATTTCAACACCCGAGCAGTGATCCGACGCAGGGTACAAAGAGTTAAGTCTTTGAATTAAGAATTGTCATTTGCGAGGATGATGGGTATATTTTTTGTTAATTATTGAGGATTTAGTTTTAACGCTTCGCATATAAACTGTGGATAGATAGGTAGGTAGATAGATAGATAGATAGATGGCATCAGTATATAAACTCCCACACAAAAATCTCTCACAAACTGAGTTCGACAAGTCGACGATTCTCTCAGTTCTCGTGTCGCTGCTTGTCTCCCGCTCAGCTTTTCTTTGTTGGGGAAAAAAAGCGTGGGTGAGAATTAAAAGACTGTTGACGTCACTGAGTCTCGGTCGATCTCCCTTAAAATGAAGAAGAAAAACTGTTGGTGAGAACGCAGAGACTGATGATGTCTGTAGCTAGTGGCTCCTCAGCATCATCAAAGACGTGAGGTCTACACTGGCCGCTCAGTCTGAACGACAACCATTACGGAGATCACAGAGCAGCACGGAGTTGAGAAATGGAAAGCGCCGGAATGGAATGGAACCCGAGACCCTCAAATCCCCTTCCCTCACAACAACAGTCATCCTCCCTCCCACTCCGTCCACCCTCCTTCCCTCTTCCCCTTTAATAATACGGCCTTTGCTGTTCAAAAGTGGAAGTTCGGGAGACAGCAACTCCAGAACGTGATCTGAGAAACAAGAAAGCCGTAGTAGTATAAGGGATGGGGGTTCTATATACAACTGATTTTAGCTCAAAACCGTCCAACAACGCCTTAAACCATAAAAAAAACCCCGTGCAATCGGTTTTTTCGGCTTAAATATGTGTATGGAGAGCCAAATCACTTGATAAAAAAATGATGGTTAAATATGTGTATGGAGAGCCAAATCACAAGATAAAAAAAAAATGATGGTTGGATATGTGTATGGAGAGCGAAACGGTCATGGGGGTTCTACATACAACCGACCCCAGCCCAAAACCGCGCAATACCGCCCTCAAGCATAAAAACGAAAAACCGGCTTAAATATGTGTATGGAGAGCCAAATGGTCATGGGGTCCTTAAAGAGAGGAGGTTGGGTCAACCGTTCGTATGTGAACGTTTGACCTAGTTAGCTTTTTGGATGGTTTACCATCTTGAATATCAAATAGATTTTTCTTTAACAACTGAGTTTTGTGTTTCGATTTTATGTCTGTTTTCATTGCATTGAATTTTTCAACTTCAGCCAGAATGAGACTAAATTCTTCATCGCTTATTTTATCATCTTCTAATGCTTTTGAAATAAGATCATTTATAGTGTTCAGTTTTGACTCGGCCAACACGCGAATTTCGTTGTGCTTCATAGCTTGTGACATTAATTTTTTATGAATAAATTTACAAGTTAAACCAACCACACCAAGGAGACCAGCTCCCACTTCTATTCCAATAGCTACGGGAGCAGCGGCGACACTCAACAGTAATCCAACACCCGATGCCCCAAGGGCGAGACTAAGAGTCGTCAGCGTTGTATCCGCGGCTGTAGCGATATTTACACCGCGTTTATATTTTTTATAAAATAAAGTTCTTTCATCACGCTCTTTTCCGAGGTTGTTTTTTATATTCGATATCTCTCGTAGGCGAAACTCCATTATTCTATAGTAATCATTTTTTGTTTTTAAATTATGGTAACAGGATGAGGAGAGTAGCGCAGTCTTTTAAGCTGAAGAGGTCCGATGTGAATAAAGTCGAGAGATATTTTATCTAACACTGGACGTTTGATGACACCTTCGAGCGATAATTCTATAGAGGGATCGGGTTGATCAGATGGGCCAACCACTGGAATTTTGATGGTAATTCTCAAGAGTTTATTTTTAAGATTTCCAGGCCATTTTATCTGCAACCCTTTTAAAACTTCTACAAAATCATCTGGCACCCCACTAAGGAGTATATCTAAAACGATAGTTGACCCCTGAATAGGCGGCTTAAAATCAAACTCTTTAATTAACCGCAGTGTACCAGTCTTTTTACCTTTCATACCAATAACTTATCCAAAGTCGTTGCTGTTAACGACGATTAGATCTTTACGCGTATGATAGGAAGCCAACAGTTTACGACTATTTTGTATTTTTTGTAGAGCGTGATTTCTTCCAATACTAACATAGGGTTGTTTTATTTCAAAATCTAAATCCCAGTTATCCACTGGATAAGGTACCCACGTATCATCGTCGGAAAGAACAAGATGATGTGGTTTGTTCACAACAACACCATCAACGTTCACGTCTGCAAGTTCGCTGAATTTGTTGACACCACCATTACTCGTTATTTCTTTTCTTTTGTACGTTCCTTCAGAAAGTTGGAAGGCGTACAACTGATTTTCTATTCCCGACACATCAAATCCGTCTGTATCTCCGAGATCAACCAAACCGAGCGTAGTGCAGGGTTTGATATTATGTGTTCCTGGCCCTCCGGGATCAACCATTTCTAATATTTATAGTATACTATAAATATTCAAATTGGTGCAACGTAGTCTACTAAAGGAAATATTTTGAGGAAGACGGAGGTAGGTCCAAAAACTCAGTTCTTTCTGTTTTGTGACAATACCTTCAAGCGAGAATTCTATATGACTACCCTGTGGTATAATATCATAGGTCAGATCATCTTGTTTTTCAATGGTGATTCTCAGGGGTTGATTTGCAAGATTTTGGGGCCATTTAATGTAAAACCCTTGAAAAACTTCTACAAAATCATCAGGCTCTTCACCGAGAATTACATCATAAATAATACTGAAACGGAAGCCCCACAAACTATTTAGATCATAAAAATGTATTCCAAATACAGATTTAAGCTTCGAAGGTTTCTTAAGCACATAACACCTCCCCTGGTATATTACTAAATCTTCATCAAACGCTATCAAATTAGCGAACATCCAGCCACTGTTTTTTATTCTATAATTATTTTCTTCTTCTTGGGTAATGTAAGGTGATTCAATTTTAAAATCTATTATCCACTTGTCGAGGGGTTTTAGCTGCCATGTACCGTTTAAACGAACAAGTTGATAGGGCTCATCATTGACAACATCATCCTCACTCACGATATCACCAATTTTTACTTCTTTTCTTTTGTATGTTCCTTCAGAAAGTTGGAAGGCGTACAACTGATTTTCTATTCCCGACACATCAAATCCGTCTGTATCTCCGAGATCAACTAAACTGAGTGTAGTGCAGGGTTCAGACATATTTTATATGTAATGTAATATTTAAATAATCAATAGAAACGGGATTATGATTTTCATCTACTATAGAAAGTGTTAAACGTGGTAAATCTCCGTGAGAAAGTCTTTTGTATTGGGGTGATGTCAACGTGGTTGTTCGACCACCCCCGCATCTTTCATTTTCTACTGGGATTGATTGTAACAACGTAGAAGGCAATCCGTTATAGAAATTATCGGCGGTACTAATTTGAGAGAGGTGAATGTAAAGTGCTTTATGTATTGCGAGCCGCGGATGCCTGTTTCCTATCACCATTATTCCCGGCGCGATGAGTTTTTTGGGGAACCCCAGAGTATGTGCAAGACGCTCAGAAAGTTCAATCGATTTGGTGCTCTTTATTCTCAGATAGCCACTCGGAGCGTGCAAGTCTAACTCTGCACCGTGGGGGGTGAACACTTCTTTATTCAATTCACACACATTATAATAACCATCTGGGATTATTATCTTACGATCGGTAGTTTTAAAGAAATTGTTTCCGAGCTCATCACTGATATTTTTCCAGTTGGGATAATAAGTTATTTCACGCAGCGCGATTTCTAGTCTTCCACTTTGATTAGATATGCACCGCGGTAATTCGTCTTTTTGAATATCGGTTGTTATTATATACATAGCTATGAATAAGAAAATTTACAGCTTCAACAAGGACGCGTCCTATACAACCGGGTATAAAGAAAAAAGAATAAGTTGTACGCAAATGATCTACGTGAACAGCGAATATTCTTTTACCGCCAAGTTTCCCGATGTTTTTCAGTCTTATGCGAACCCCACTATGACTGGGGAGATGAATGCAGCCTGGCTTGCGTGGAGAAACAACCCGATAGTGTGGTGGCAGAATCAAATCAATTTTGTGGTATGGTGCGCGACCGCCGGGTGTGGAGTAACGGAAGAACATTTTCAAGCTTCTGATCCGTTTATTCGAGCTGTGTATAGGTTTCATTTTTACTATCAGATTCAGAGGTTATTGGACGAGTTAAAAATCCCGCTACCCACCGACCAAGCATTTAACATGTATAATAATCCGTTTGATAAAGCAGTTTATCAGCGTTTGTGTGCCGAATTTGGGCAGAGGGATTGGAGACAGAAAATAGAAAAGCATGGCTTTGGTTTGGGAGAATTTATTCAGGCTGAGACCCCCGGTGGGGCTGCACGACAGGCAATGAGAAACAGAGGAGAGGGACCTGTGTTCTTTAGCCCCCACGATAAAATCAGACATACGGTGGACATCACCCGGGCTTGGACAACATTTATTCCTGATAAGGGGTTGGGTTTTACACATGCGGGGATAGTTCGTCTCAACGATAGCATTCGCACTTATGTGTGGGCTCTAATAGGGTCACAAGCGCAAACGCGCACGAGTATAACAACAAAAGGAACTGGATTTGATGCGCAAAAACAATTTTTAGCTAATGTTGAAGATGCGATTAATGCCCCCGAAAACCTACAAACGGCAATAAAAAAAATACCAGGACGTTCTCCAGTACGCGAGATCCGAAGTAAACTTTGCATTTGGTGTTGGCCTTTATATGGCCCCATCTGATATGGCATTGAGGGTTGGTACACGCATTAATTATAATAATAAAATTGTCATTGCGACAGAAGAACAGAATATTGGTGTTAATGATGGATTAAACGAACTACCACACATTGTACCACCTACCCAGAGTGTTTCACCCCAGAGTGTTCCACCTACTCAAAGTGTTCCACCTACCCAGAGTGTTCCACCTACTCAACATCCAAGTGTTCCACCTACTCAACATCCAAGTGTTCCACCTACCCAAAGTGTTCCACCACCCAATACCCAAAGTGTTCCACCAAATGCATACTATTTTGTTGCCCCATCAGGAAAAGCTCTTCAATGGTCTAGAGGTCACTGGGCTCTTGTACCACCTTCTGATGCAGACTTGGCAATGCTTGATGCGAGTAATACGGTGCTTGATTATAAATCACACAAGCCTTTGACAACACCGAGGACAGGAGCGGGTGAAACGAGAGTTTTGTTAGGCATTCGCGGGTGGTTCACTCTTACCTATAGAAATAAAAAATTAATACAAACATCTCGACCAGGATTTGCAATAGCTACCGGTGCTGGTAATAGACCCTTTCTGTATGGTGCAGGTTCTTCGGATAACAAATTTAAACTCAAACCAGCGAAAGTATCGTACGAAGAAGAGCCAACAACTCACAAAGACTATAAAGTCGCTCTTACTTTAGGATTGATAGGTGGTATTTACTTTCTCTTCTTTAAATAATCAAACAGGAGGAGGCCAGCACCAAGCACGAGTGCCCACAGGTTGTTGGCTAACCACCCAACCGCTTTACCCAACGTGCTTAATAACCACGAAACAATAGCCCCAATGACTCCTGGGAGGGCATCAATCGCCTTTAAACCTAATTTTTTAAGTAATTCTCCCAAATCTTTAAGTCTTTTTCTTATCCAGTTGTCATCTTTTTTACCCGACGGCGGCGCCCGTGGAGTGCCCCCTCCACCCGTGACGGCCAAAACGATAGTGCTGATAATCATACCAAAGGCAGTAAGAATGGAAACGATAGTAATGCCTTGTTCTCTAAAAAGCGTTCGAATACGTTCTGCTAGTGTTGTGTCCTCCTCAAGAATTCTGTGTATCGTTTCACGCATTCTGCTGATTTGAGATCGCAGTGCTTCTTTGTGTGTTGATATCGCTTCTAGTCGTGCAGCACGCTCGATGTTAAGATCGTCTAATTGTAAACGCAAGGGTTTGATTTCGCTTTCATGTTTATCAGCTAGTTCCGCAGACTGAATTCTTATTTTTAAAGTTGACATTTCTTCATCCAGGTGAGAGAGTTTTGAGAGGTTGTCAGAAAGATTACCGCGCTGTCTTTGCATGGCTTTGTCTAAACCTTTGAGTTCACGAATATAACCACCCAGTTCATTGGTGCCATCCAGGGGAGGATCATCTATAGTTTTAAGTACTTCATCGATTGTATTTGGTGAGAAATCATCCATCTCAATTTCTTCGTCCAGTTTGGCTTCAACCTTTTGGAGAGCCACGACCGTTTGGGGTTTTAAGTTTTTCCTCCTCCAGTCTATAAAACCAAGTTCCTCACGAATAATATTTGCTCCACCAGGTTTTCCCGCTAGTGTTGAAAGTGCTAGGGGTTGTTTCGTGCGGGCGTTAATGATATTAAAATCTGGATTATTTTTTAATCGTAGTGAACCTCTACTATCGAGTTCAAAATTGGCATAATTTCGCCCAACATCGGGCTCTTGTCCAAATGCATCATAGTAATCATTAACCGCGCTCTTTAATAATTCTGTTTGCAAGGAACCAGATTCTATTATTGACTCACCACCTTCTGCGAACCCTTCCGCCATCTCACCCCCTTCCGCCATATTAAACTTATAATATAAAGTTCTATCCTTATATCTATATAAAACAAAAAATGAGTGGAAGAAAGCTTAATCCAATGAGAAGTTTGCGGGAGCCGCGGGGGATAAAGGGCGTGCGGCAGACTGTCGTGATTACTAACAATCCGTCAACTATCGATCAGAATCAACAACTTCTTGTACGCTTTCCTAATTTAGGTGTTGACGATGTGATCGTTCCGGGGAGTGTTCGACTAGCATTCAAAATTTCTTTGACTTCTAAAACAGATGTGAACAGAACACTCGTTGATAATATTGGTAGAGCCATAGTACGTAAAACAACCATTCGCATTTCCGGTAATGAAATCATGAGCGTTGAAGATAGTGATGTATTTTATACTTATGGAGATCTTTGGCGAACTCAACAAGAACGAAGAAACGCCGTTTATCAAGGTATTGACTTAACTACACACCGTAATGTGACACGATTGCGTATTAACGCGGATAATAAAGATAACACTATCGCTGGAGATGCCGCCATTGCGGAGGCTTATGGTAATCGATTTTGTATTCCGCTTGATTTCGAATTGCTAGAATCTCATGCACCATTTTATCAGAGTGCTCTCGGCGATCGCCTGGAGTATGAACTTACCTTTAACGCTTATAACAAGGTTATCCGCAGCACAGACCCGGATGCATCCTATACGATAGAAGGGATTAGTCTCGAGTTTGAGAAAGTCACACAACCCGAACTTGCGAGACAGATAGCCGGTTATTATTCGGGTAGGCTCGCTATTTTATATGATAGAATACTACGACATCGTAAAATTCCTCTGGACAAATCTGACACACTCTGGAATATTAATCTCAATGTGCCGGCAAAAAGTATGAAGGGGATACTGCTGTTGTTTGATGAGTATTACAATCCTAAGATCAATAAGGTTGAAGTGACGATCGAAGGTGTGCCCAATCAACTGTTTAGTCAAGGTATGCGTTCCTATCAACAGTGGGATGAAATCAGAAAGTTTTTCGGAACGCAAAAACGCGACCCCGAAGTAGACAAAGTGGTAAAAGATTTAGAACTAGCGGATGTCACAGTCGGCGAATATTTCACGAATAATTATGCTCTTTGGTTGGATATGCGCACTACAGATGATAATTCTCTTCACGGGAGTGGACGTCGTATCGAAAATGCGTCTGAAGGCATTACGATTCAGATTCAGAAAAAAGCTGAAACGGCAGAACCGCTAAATGCGTATGTATTTGTAATTATGGATGGACAATTAAATATAGAAGATGGAAGATTTGTCGAGGCTGTTTACTAAAGAAGCACATTCCGCAATTATTTGCGGGCAAACTGGGTGCGGTAAGACCGAATTTATTTTAGATTTATTACAAACGACATATCGTGGTGTGTTCGAGAATATTGTAATTCTATGTCCTACTCTCGAATATAATAAAGCCTATCAATCTCGAGTGTGGGTAAGAAAGGACCGCGGGGTATACACCGTTAATCCCGGTGATAAACTTCACGAATGGTTTGGGCTGTTTTTTGAAATATTTGCCGGGGAGCCAACGTTGTACATCATCGATGACTGTAGTGACTTATAGGCTCTTACTCAAAAGAAGCAAATGTTGAGTAAACTCGCATTTTCTGGAAGACACGCGAAACAGTCTGTGTGGGTGTTGACTCAGAAATACAACTCGGTTCTTACTGACCTTCGCGAACAAACAAAATGGGTGGCTTTATTTCACTGTAAGGATAGGGACTCGTTTGATGAGTGTTTAAGAGAAAACGATGTCATTCCAACACAAAATGAACGTAAAGAGGTTAGGAAATCATTGGCAAATACCAAACACTCCAAGTTGATATTAAAAACTGATCAACCAGTTGCATATAAAATTTGCTAGTAATAATCAACAGCTGTTTAACAATGCTTAACAATTTCTTAACACTGCTTAACAGTTCCTTAGCACTGGTTAGCAATTTCTTAACACTTTTAGTCGTTGGATTTGTAGTTTTTCATTATTTTAAACTTAAAAGGAGGTATATAGAATATAAGAAGAAGATGGACCAATTACTATCCGAGGATCCCAAACGCGACAGGCTTATGGCGGTGGTCTCAGCCGGTGGAGCAAAAGAATATTTAGGGAAAGAGTTTAGTGTTGATAAAATCGAAGCGATGAAAGATCCGGATATAGACAAGCTTTATACGAGATACGAAGCGAGTTTAGGATCGATGATTACAAAATCACTCGGTAATACAATTATACAACTGTATACCAGAGCAGTTTGTATGTATCTCCCAATTGATGACCAAACAAAATTAAATAGTGATCTCGAGCAAGATCCATTCCTGGGACATGCGCTTAACAGCTTTACTTGCGAACAATATCACAGATTTGGCATGTTCTTAGCTCCGCTCACCACAGCTGTAACTACTGTTAAACATTGTCAATTTAATAAATATAATGGAGGAAGTAACGAAACCAAAGAATCAGAAGAAAGTTGAAGCGGGTCGAAAAGGTGCTGCTGCTAGAAAAGCAAAACATGAAGAACTTCTCCAAAAACTTCGAAAAGCGAAAGAACAACAACAACAAGAACAACAACAAGAAGAAGAACCATCATCGAGGGGACCAGATCACGTTTTTATCAATCCCTTGTACATTGCTGCTGCTGCTACAATGATAATAGGTTGTGGTGTTTACATATATTTTAATCGGTCGAAAAAACCAGTACAACCACCACCTGTGGTAACAAAACCCAACCCATTTATCATGTTTTGAACATTAATTTGAACACTATTTATAAACAATGGCAACACCAAATATAAACGGTAAAGAGATTGCAAACACTGTATACCACGCGGTTGTGGTCAGCGCATTGGCCGCTGGTTACTCGAGATTGACAAAATTAATATTTACGAAAGCCCCGACACCTAGACTGGCTTTCAACCTCGAAGATATCGGGATGGTCACTTTGGATATAGCCCTCGCTATGGCTGCGAAGGATATGTTGGAAAAACAAGGTATTCTCCCACATGATATTTTGAAGTAATAATAATATCATCATTATAGTATGGCATCAGTAGCGTTACTCGTTGGTGGGGCAATAGTAAACGCTTTGGCATTTACCGGAAGTAATTTTTTATTTAGTAAACTGGGGTCTTCGGACGCGTTAGAAGAACAGAAACGACACAACAAAGAGCAAGAACAACTTCAGGCAGCGACCGCAGAATGGCAGAAAGAGAGGATTCAACGTTTAGATTATATAAATGAAAAACTAAGACAACAACAACATGCTGTGAACACGTTTAAGGATGTGGATATGGCTATGCAAGAATATTATAAAGTGATGGGGGAGCCACTACCCCCTCTTTCTCATAAACCCCAACTTTCAGATTTTTATACACCCTCAGAGGGACAAAAAGATCGAGAATACGTATTTATTATCATGACCATGGTCATTTTTGGCGTTGCGATTTCAAAATATTAAACATTTACTTTCTTAAATAAAATGGAAAAGATCTATTACAGCCCAAGCGGTTATTGGAAGGGTTATTCGGCAATTAAAAAACTCGCGAAAGCAGCCAAGGTGTCTGAGGATGAGGCTAGAAAATGGTTACAAAAACAAGCTATATGGCAAATTTATCTACCCCCTCCAAAGTATATTCCGAGAGCAAAATTTGATATTACTGTCCCAAATGAGGTTCATCAGGCTGACCTTTTATTTTTACCCTATGACAGAATCGGGCGTAAGACGTATAAGTATGCGCTGACTGTCGTTGATGTTGCGAGTCGATATAAAGAAGCCGAACCCCTAACAACGAAAGACAGCGTCGAAGTGGCGGCCGCTTTTTTACGTATTTACGACCGTAGCCCATTGAAGTTGCCCAAACTTCTTCAGGTAGATCCTGGCCGAGAGTTTATGGGTGCTGTGAACAAAATTTTTTAAAAAGTAAGGCGTGGAAAGACACACAGAAGCCAGGCTATTGTAGAAAGATTTAATCGTACGCTGGCAGAACGATTGTTTAGTCATCAATATGTGGCTGAAATGAAATCGCCGAATCGATCAACAGAATGGGTCACTAGATTACCGGCTGTTGTGGCTGCATTGAATAATGAGGTGACGAGACTTATAGGTAAGAAACCGTCGGTCGCAATAAAGGCCAAATCGGTAGAAGCCGAATCCTCTGCACCGACTAAAGATGATAAAGGAGAGTTACCGCATGATGCGCAAGTTCGGTACTTGTATGAGCCCAGTGAGCTCGAGGGTGGAGCTCGCAAACGAGCAACGGATCCCGTTTGGTCTCTTAAAGTTTATAATATTAAGCGTATGATGCCCGGCGATCCTATTCTTTATTATTTACAAAATGGCCCATCCAGAGGGTTTGTACACGAAGAGCTTATGGTTGTTCCTCACGATACAGAAATACCATAGTGCCCGTAGGCGTAAGATGTAATACCATCATCTAGCCAATAGCGTTTGGAATCGTACGGTGAGAGTGATGTCTTCATTTGCTTGATCGTGTACATCTTGTGCTTACACGATCTGAACGTTCTCATACTATTAGTAAATTGAACAGATCGATCAATACACTCCTTATACATATCAGGTTCAATTTCATCCTTCACCACACATTTTTTTATGCCCTTGGCTTTCTTGATAACTGATCCATCATCCGCTACAACCGAATACATCTTTGAGCGCAAGCCGCAGAATTGTCGGATCGGTTTACATCCGAGCTCACTTTTCATGTATCCTGGCACTTTCTCTATCGATTTATCGTACAATCGATGATCTTTTGGAAAATTACTGCGGTCATGTACATTATCATCCATACAAGCGATAAAATCCTCGCATTCTACGTGGAGAATGAATGAATCGGTATCAGTATATAACAACCTGCATCCATATTTTTTCTTGTAGTGGTTGTAATACAAATCATACATGAGATACTTTGATAGGTCGAGAATGGCCATCCCGATATAGATAGGTTTATTGAGCACAAGCTTATTTTTTTTGTAGTGAATCGCTAGAAGTTTCTCGTTGATGATCATATGATCGACATAAGCCGGTTTGTTTATTAGTTTGCGTGCCTTGTCCTCTTCATCTAACTTGAATAATTTGATATTCGTTCTCATTCTGATATTTTCCATAGTTTTACCAAATACCGAGTTGTTCATTAATTTATACAGATCTTTATCAGCATCGTTAGTAGCGGCTTGTCTCAGTTTGGTGTTCATCAATATATAGGGCGCCATCCAGGGACTTTGATTAAACTTTAACACTTTTGTGATTTTAGTTACTTTCATGCCAAGTTGCGTGTATAGCTTGAGATTTCTATAGTGAACGACATAACCAACCTTATTCCATAGATTCGGAACTAATTTTCTCGTTTCCTTTCCGCGCATCTCGAGTTTTTCACGAAGGCGTCGTTGATAGGGTGAGAGGTTTTCGAGTTTTATTTCTATTTTCTCAGGAGCTAGGGGATAATCGTTATGTTCGTCGTGTAATTCCTTAGGGTACTCGATATCACACTCCACAATATATCCCGTCTCATCATCGTCGGGGTGATTTAGAATCTTTTCGAGATTGACATCGTTATCCCAGATAAATCCACCCGTGGGTAAAGTTTGTAACATCGCCCAACCATACAAGTTGTTCGCGTCGAGATACATGATATACGAATCCGTTTTTTCAGGCCTGTAATCTTTCATATACTTGTTATTAGCCTCTGCATATCTTCTTACAGTCATACTGATTCCACCGCGTATTCCCGCCTCTATCATGTTATATTGTTCGATATCCGTCAACAGTTCGAGTTCTATTCCCGTACTCTTGAGTAAAGCATCCCAAGACATTCCGGGAAGCGTGTAATAATGAACAGGATCGAGATTATGAGTTCGCAAACACGTATTTCTAAAATTCTGGAACACATCGGCAAGTAACAGCACATCAGTGACTAAGTACAGATCGTTATAATCACCTAGATTCTTACATTTAAACTTCTTCCACACATTCTTGGCATGCTTGTGGTCACTTTCTGATATATCCGTGTTGTTAAGTTTACTAAAGAAATGACTTTTCTTTGGTAGCTTTGTATCTTCGTATTTACTCCAATTGGTAATATATTCGTACGGAAAGACTCCTTTTCTCGTAACGAGCTTGAACTCCTCCTCATCTGTGAAATGTTTGCGCGTTAAAAACTTCTTATCATCCGGAAGGTTCTTCGCAAGCTGGTCGAGACTCGAACTCAAGAATGCGAAACTATCTAAAAACTTCAACCTTCCCCAACTGAATGTGATGTACTTCTCTTTATTATTCGCGATACACGTAATTCTACCACCACCTTTGTTCGCGAGCTCCGAAATGATCGCGTGAGAGTCGTAACCTTTGAGGTTGTGAAATAATATCGACAACACAAATTCGTCGGGTTTTATTCTCAATTTAAGATTACACGATGCATGCGCGGCACCTCTATAGTTCCCTGTGATATGGTCATGATCTCTTACTTTATCATTTGCGGGTAGTTCCCCTCTACATATCCAACAAACTCGTTCGTTTTCAAACGATTCGTTATCTTTTTTGGTCATCTTTATTGGAACTGGTTTTTTCAATTCCTTGACAGTATGATAATATATTATTCGAAGTTTTTCGAGAAAATGACTGACCGCATTCTCACCACGAAATAGTTGCGGTTTGTACGCCCTTCCATCAGACCTAACATGCACAAACCCGTATGACGAGATGATGTGTTCGCTTTCTTTGATGGTATTATTCGAATGGGAGTGGTCTTTTATTTCTTTACAAATCGCCTCAAAATCAGCATATATCACATCACTAACTTGCATTTGTTTTTGAAAATTGGTAAATTTGATCATTTTTGTCTTCTCCGATGGCATCTCAACGCGAGAATAGTTCTTGTGGTTGATCTGCGCGCATCGCTTAATATGTTCTTCTAAAAGTTCTGATGATGTTGTACCTGTCAAGCAATACTCACAAAAGTACATGGCTGCTTTGTGTTTGTTTGTATTACTAAGTAGTCTGTTAAAGTTCTTAATATAAGTATAATGTTGTCCACCATTTTCATTTTCTATAATAAGAAGTTTAATACGCTCCATGTTGGCGGGCTGTTTTGATATTCTTGCACGTTCAATCGTTTTATTTTTTAAATAGTATACATTAATAGCAATATTATTTTGAGTCTCAATCTTTGTAATTTGTTTTATAGGTGTAGGAAAGTCAATATTTTCAAAATTTAACCCATCATCAGAAGGATAGGAATAAGTTAAATTAGAATTCGCTTTTGTTGGAAACTTGTGTGCACGTAAACAATGTCTTATACATTGATCATCTTTATTTTTAATATTAATCACAGCTCTTTTATTTTTTAACCACTGTGGTGATTCAATAAAGGATCCTGGAGATGTAATAGAAACTCTATTCACCCATAAACTAAAGATTCTTTTAATGAACCATCCTGAACCTTCATTTGTAAAATTTTCTATTTTTAACATAATATGTTTTATTTGTTTTTCAATATCTTGATCATCAACAACATCAATAATACTTTGATATTCCGATCGAAATACAGCTACAGTAGTATCATCATTTTTAATTTGACCAAACTCCACCGTTAAAACAATATTTTGTTTGGTCAGTGGAATAGCTCTTTGGTTAATAGTGTCCACTTTACTCATCATAAACGAAAGCGGATCTATTTCATTTGGAAGAGCCGCAAGTTTATAATTTTTAATAATACTACCAAACTCCTCCGTGGATTCAGCTTTATGTTGTAGTTTACGTATATTTTTAATAAGTTCATCTTTTTTCATTCTACTAAAACCACGAATTTTGAGCTTTCGTGCAATATCTTTAAGCGTAGCATTGGTCTCCCCCTCCAAAGCATCAAACCCCAGTGCTTTAATCAACTCAGTTTTATTCATAGATTCATGATTAGGAATCTCTTTTCTTGAAGCGAGATCACGGTAATATTTTTCAGAATATCGTTGCACCATTTTTTTTTTCTCTCTATATATACTATTATATTTTTTTCTCTAATAGGATTTTTTTTACAAGTTGATCAATCTCTGAATCCAATGATTACTCCACCAAAGGGTGGAATATACCCTCTTGAATAAGTTTCAAAAGGGTCAATTTCATCATCGTCATCATCATCATCAGAAATATAACCCTCAGAGTCGCTTGAATGTTCTCCACAATTGGGTATAGGATCAATCTTTTTCTCCGTGGGAGGAGGCTTCTCTTTTTTATGCTTACATTTACAACAAATAACATACTTCGTACGTACATAAAGGTTGCATTTTATACAAAGTACTGGAAGTGACATTCCTTTTCTATGACATTTAATATGATCTTTACAATAGAGCCCCATGCAAGCTCGACCGCATACTCTATTTGTTTTAACTTGGGGGTACTCACAAATGTTATGTGGAAAAGGCATTATTTTTTCTATATATACAATATAATCTTTTCTCTAATAGGGTGATCACAATCTTCGCACGCGGGTGGGAAGATACGCGGAGGCAGGCTGTGCGCGGGACCACTCTCCCGTCCCACTACAAATGCCGTGTGGTCGCAAGCTTGCCAGCACACACACACGGGAATGGGGCGACCGTTTCGCTCTCCATACACATAACTGGTTATAACTGGTTTTAACTAGATTTTTTTTTTTATGCTTGAGGGCGGTATTGCGCGGTTTTGGGCTGGGGTCGGTTGTATGTAGAACCCCCATGACCGTTTCGCTCTCCATACACATATCCGACCATCATTTTTTTTTTATCTTGTTATTTGGCTCTCCATACACATATTTAACCATCATTTTTTTATCAAGTGATTTGGCTCTCCATACACATATTTAAGCCGAAAAAACCGATTGCACGGTTTTTTTTTTTTTATGGTTTAAGGCGTTGTTGGACGGTTTTGAGCTAAAATCAGTTGTATATAGAACCCCCATCCCTTATACTACTTACTGCCGTTAACGGGGCTAAAATTTAACTGAACCCTGTAGTCTGATGTCAGGGACTGTCCAGATTGGTCGTGATGGAATGACTGATCGTAGGCATGTGACCAAATTTAATGTCCAAAGGGGAACGTGGTGCTTAATGGATGTGCGGAACTGCTTGTTGAATGGAGGCAACCTGTGGAAGTAGACCCGACTTCGTTACACCATGAAGAGGCAGAGAAAAGGACTCCGAGAGGGGGTGGGGGTGAGGGGGGTATTCTGCAACAGCTTAATACCCTTTCTGTTGCGTGCGTGCCTGCTTACCATCTGTCTTTACAAAGGCTGGGACACCCCTGTAACAGGATGTTGAACTTGACAACCTCGTGCTGCATGCGTGGTTAGAAATAGTTTGCTTGGTTCCTTTGAGCATTGAATGGTGCTGCACACACCAGTTTTTGTTTGTTTAAATTTAAAAAGATAAAGAAAAAAAGAAACATGAATATAGCTGTCATAGTGTGCCAGCAGTGTCACCCCCCACCACCCACACTTTGTCCCCCTTCCCTCCCTATCCCTTTACCCCCCCCCCCCCCCACCTGCCCCCCTTCTTATCTCCCTTCCCGCTCCATCCAAAGCCCAGTCTTTGAGGTTGCGCAAACACCCGCGCCACCCTCCCTCCTCACCCCTACTCCCTAGTCGGCGCCTTTGGTCCGCGACACCGCGTCACCCACCCCAGTTGTTGAAACACGTGTGGTTATGTGACGTCTGCCGCAATCTCCGTGCTGAGCGGAACATCCCGTGTGGCGGCCTGTCTTTCAAGTCGTTCCCCATCTCCCCTTCCACGACCGCAGCTGAAGTAGATGGCGGGACCTCGGAACTTAAGCTAGGAAGAATTTATGCTAATGCGAACTTTGATCATGCCGGCTAAGAGGCCAAGATTTGTATTGTCCTGTCTCCCCAATCTCTTTGTGACGTAAACGGGTGAACCTGTCATCACAGACTGTTGTAGAAACAAGTGGAATGAATTGTAGCGAATCAGATCGATCTGTTGAATTGGACGAAATGGGATCAAGCAGTGAACCTGTCAGTCATTCACATAGCGTCATTAGGACAAGCAAAGATTGGTTATTTCAGTTCAACTAGTTGGGGAAGTGAGTGTTGTAGCTTGCATAGTATGTTGTGGGAAGGGATAAAACCAGTCAGCACAGCCAGTTCTCAGGTGTCTCCCAGAAAAACTGACTGACACAGGGTGACTGACTGATCAGTGATGTGAGGTGCAAGGAAATCCTTGTTGGGCTGTGTGCTGCTTTAGGTGTAGGGTGAACTTTTTACTGTGTGCTGTATTGTAAAGTAAACACTCTATAAAAACCACTCCATGTAGCCCTGCTATTGATGTGAGGAGAGAGTGAGTGAGTGCATCGTTAGTCGATCATATATCCCCCTGTCTGTTCCCCTCTCTCTCTTGTATTAGAATCGAACCACACACTCTCAAAACAGACTTTTTACATAGCAACCGTTGAAACAATTTAATTTCTTTCTTTCTGAAGAATTAAGCTGGGTGTCTATATGTTGTCTGTTTTTCAAATCAGGACAACATAACACAAAGTGGGGTTAGTTTCTTCAGCACAGCTACCTATTAAGGGGCAAATCAGGTTACATAACTTACGATAACGATGGCGATGTAGAAAGATGTATGAAATCCCATATCTGAAACTTGTTGTGATGAGAGAAACTTGAATCTTGAACTTCAGATGTTTTATTGTCATTGCCTGCAAGATCTTTTTACAATGGCGTAACTTTTTCACGTAAACATATTACGATAATCTTTATGATTTAAGTTTTAAACATTGTATTTAAATAAAGATGGGTAACACTGTCGTCATCATTATATATGCACATTGTATCACTTAATCACTTCAAAGAAAATGTTAAGAAAAAGAAAATTCGACCATCCTCTCAGATACATAATTTCATGTACTCCCTGCTTTCATTCCAGAACATATCAAGCATTCAGTCAACTGTAGTTAACTACTCTATAAGACATTATTTTGCCCGTGGATAACATGTTCTTGTCTTATTTTTTGCGCTTCTACAATAAATTTAGCAGTCGATCTGATTATAATTTCATCTTCAGACGATAAAACAGTAACAATGTTGTGCATTTCGGCTACACCTACTTCTAAAAAATTTCATTTCTCTCGCAACTCATCATAAGCTTTACACTCAAACAAAAAGTGTTTCTCATCTTCAATTTGTGAACCACGTGATGAGCATGGTAATTCTACGGAAGTCCCAGGTTTGAACCATTTCTTATTTGCGTTGAAACCAAGTGTCCTGAATTGGAATCTTGCATAACTTATTCTTTGCCATTTATCTGTAATGATGCTTAGAATTTTTTCAGGTTGAAATACGTTTTTAAATCAGAAAAAAAAACAACTTTAATTTTGTTTCCGTATCGGAGTGCCAGTTTTGTTGAAAAGAACAAATTTCTTTCTTTCTTTCGCTGATCCGCCCGTGTATATGTGCGTCCAGGAACTGGCTGGGTAGGACTCCTCTATCATGGCCAGAGTCAGGATCTTGGAGAGTAGCTGGTTGCTGGTCTTTGGTGGTGATGCCAGGAACTCTGAGGCTGATGGTGGCCTCTATCTCTTGGTCGAGCCTCCAGTCAGACAAGGCAAGGTCAGTGCAAGACTCCCCTTTTTCCGCCAGAACATCGCTGTGCTGTGCTCTGAGTGCTTTATACTGGTGGTTGAGGCTCTGACGGTTGAGACGGTTCTTGGTGGGCTGCTCCAGGCTGTGGTGTAGGTGGTGTGAGGGCAGTCTTCTGAGCTTTTCGCCCTGCATCAGGACTTTCAGGTCGCATCTTCTCTCCAGGGGCTCGACGTTAGCAGTTTTCTCCATGTCATGGATCAGCATGTTCCTCATGGCTCCAAGTATGAGGCGTAGTCCCATATTTTGGACTTTGTCGAGCCGGCACTTGTTGGTCTTGGAGGCTGTGCCCCACGAGGTTGAGGCGTACTCCATGGTGGGTCTGACCGCTCCCGTGTAGACGCTGGCGAGAAGCCTGCTGTCCGCTCCCCAAGTCGTCCAGGCCAGCTTCTTCAGCAGGGCTAGCTTGCAGATGCCTCTCCTCTCCATCTTCTCAATCTGGGGCCTCCAGGTCAGGCGGGTGTCCAACTTGACGCCAAGGAATGTTGGTGTGTCCGTCTGGGGCAAGACCTGTCCCTGGAGCTTCAGCTGGACTTGCTCGTTGGCAGTGGAGAGAGAGAAGAGTGTTGCATTGGTTTTTGTAGTGTTGATCTCAAGACCCCAGTCTGTTCTTGTGGCGATATTGCTGACGACTTCCTGAAGCCGATAGGAGACCGTGTTGGTGTGTTCAGCGGATGTCCATACTGCCAGGTCGTCTGCATGCAGACTGTTGGAAACATGATTCGTGATGTTGTCTGTGATGTCATTGATATACAACAGAAATAATGTTGGGAAAAGCACTCCTCCCTCGTGCAGCTTGACCTTTCTGCTGTGGAAGCCATCTAGTTTGACCCTTGCGGTCCTGCCGAAGAGGCAGTGGTGGATCCACATGTACATCTTGCTACGTACGCTGGCTCGGAGAAGTTTCAGGTTGAGGCCCTCCTTCCACACTTTGTCAAACGCTCTCGACAGGTCAAAAAACACGGCCAGTGTCTTCTTCTTCTCCTGAAAAGAGTTTTCAATGTCCTGGACGAGGAGGGCTAGTTGGTCTTCTGTGTTGCGGAATTTTCTGTAGCCGGTCTGTGTACGTGAAAGGGTGTTCTGTGTTTCCAGGAAGAAGGTGAGGCGGCGGTTGACCATCCTTCCCAGCAGCTTGCCGACACAGCTCAGAAGGCTGATTGTAGTTGAGGGGGGTCCATGTTCTTCCCCTTCTTTGGGATCGGGATGATCTCTGCTGTCCAGCTGTGTGTGAAGATCTGAAGCAACACTGTTCTGGATGCTGGTCCCATGTGCTTCAGCATGTCGCCAGGCCCCGGAGCTTCCTTTGGCTTCAGCTTGCGAATGCCTTGCTTCAGCTCCTTCATGGTAAAAGGTTCGCTCGTACAGCTGTCATCTATGGCATGTGGGTCTGATGTCGTAAGTTTCGTGGTTTCCTCTCGTACCTGCTTGATGCGCTGTCTGGACATGTGGATCGTACTCTCCTGTCGGTATAGTTCCGCAAAGGTGTTGGCTGCAGCCTTTTCTGTTTTCAGCTGGTTGTCCTGCTCGATGACGGTCTTGCCTCTGCTGGGGTTGTCATCGTTCAGCTTCTTTGTCAGCTTCCAGAGCCCCTGCATGTCTGTCTCCATGTTCAGGGAAGCTGTCTCGTGTTGCCAACTCTTGCGTGTTGCTTGCAGAAAAGAACAAATAAGTCTGTCTTTAAATTCTGATATGAATTGGTGTTCATTTCCTACTCCTTGTGACAACCACACAATTCCAAAACTATTTTTCTGATAAGACTTTCTTTACTCTATAAACCCAATTCTCTTTCCCTTAACCCATTTGAATATTCATCATATCATAGGCCCGCCTGCATAAGCGTGTTCGTGGAAGCTTCAACAGTTTCAGCCAGTATTTAATGCACCTTACAAATAATATATATACAAAGGGTACCTCCCGGTTTCTCCATATAACGTTGTATTAGAGAGAGAGAGAGAGAGAGAGAGAGAGAGAGAGAGAATTTTATCGAAAGCCTCATTAAAAGGGGTGTAAACATGAATCACATTTTGGAGAGCATAGCATGCATGCTACCATATCAACATCAAATTGTCCATTTGACCAGCTAATTCAGAAATAAATATATCCATATCCAAATGTTTGCTTTTCAGGCCTGTTATATTCAATTACTGTAAAATGTAAATGCAGTATTATGATTATGCAATCTCGTTTCTATTAAATGCCTAATAAAGATGCGTGGTTAGATTTCTATTAAGTTCAAAGTCCAAGGTTCAAAACCATTTAATCCGGAAAGCCTGATTTGGGCACATGGATATACAGCAAATAAAAACATGCCCACATCCTCGAGACGTGCAATCGCACAATAAAGAAACAAACAACAACAACAAAAAATTATTAATTAATTAATTTAAAAAAGAAAAACTAACGAAAAACGAGAAAGAGAGTCGCATACACTTTCTGAGCTCCGGGTTTTTTTGTTGTTGTTTTTGTTGTTGTTGTTTGTTTTGTGTGTGTGTGTGTGTGTGTGTGTGTGTGTGTGTTTGTGTGAGAAAGAGAGAGAGAGAGAGAGTCTGTGCTCATGAGTTTGTGTGAGACGCGTGTTGCAAGAGTGTACGTTGGCATTATGTTGATGATGATGATTATTATTAACTATTAATAATGATGATGATATAGTTAGAATTATATATATAGAATGCACCTATATTATGTGTTCATGGGTGTTTTTTGCTTATGTTGTTCATGTTAAACTGGATCCATTAAATCAGCATTCAGATTGTTATCATAATGTTTACTGATTAGTTACTGTTTTCCGGTTATGATACAAGTAAAAGTCTATGAACACATTACAATGTTTTCAGTGTTTCACTTTTTATCATAAACAACGTTCAGCTAGGGGAGGGAAAAACAAACAAACAAAAAAACACCGAACGCCGTCCTTCACAGACTTTTCCGTTGAGAAAGGAAAGAAAGTGTGTGGACAGGTGGGAAGCGCGGGTGGTGAACGTGGAGTGGAACACGATGATTGGTTCGTACTGTAAACTTGTCCATCTGTTCATGATTCGTTGCCATGAGTACTCCTGTCGGTGTCAGATTGGGCAGCTTGATACGTGTGTGTGTGTGTGTGTGTGTGTGTAGATTCGTCTGAGCTGTAGAGGCATGTGCCACGAGAAACTTTCTGCATCAGAGTTCAAAAAGTGTTTGATAATTGTGGTCCTTGTTTTGTATTAGTTTAATTGATTAATTTTACATAGTTCCGACCATGACTGGTTGTGGTGTGTGTGTGTGTGTGTGTGTGTGTGTGAGGTGTAGAGGTGGATGGGTAGTGGGTGGCTGTTCAGGATGATCGCAGATGTATGCACAAAGGAAAGAAACTGCTATAAATTGGCCATGTGCCTCATCAGTAGCTTAGACAATTTGATATCAAAACTAATTTATGATATCAGGCCACGTTATAAATCTTTCATTAACCAACGCATTTACGGACTCAGATTTTTGGTGTTTCTTTAATACTGTGTGATAAACGATGTGAAAAAATGAGTTGAAACAAAACAACCACCTCAGGCCAAAACAAAAAGAAAAAAGATAGATGGGTGGGTGGATAATCAATCAAAGGACTGTGTAGTTCATCAATTTTCTTAACATTATGCAGTAACTTTTTCATAAATTTCAAAAGCTGGTTCCCACAGATATTAAGAGAAACCATTCACTATATTTTGATGTCAGTCTGCCACAGTGTATGACAAACTTTTTAGCGCACAACTTTTAAGAAATTTGTGTAACCCAGACCCTTTGTTGCAGTGATTTTTTTTGTGCAAACCACATGGCGTAAAAATACTTCAAAAACGAATTTAACCAAAAAGGAAAGGACAAAGGCCATTTATACCGGTCTAACTTCATTCCAGTCTTTACATTTCGGTGCGCCAGCTGTGTACATTTGTGCAAGCCCCGTATGAATGCGTTATACAATATGCATGGGGAATGACCTTTCTTTTTTCAAGTGTAATTTACGCGAAATATGTGTTGGCTTCTCCTCTAACAAAGACCAATTCCAAAATCATGAAAATCTTGTCTGAAAGTAAATCTCTCCAGTTTCACTTGAAGAAAAAAGAAATGCGCGCACGTGTGTGTGTGTGTGTGTGTGTGTGTGTGTGTGTGTGTGTGTGTGTGTGTATGTGTGTGCGCGCGCGTGCGTGCGTGGTGGGGAGGTGTTCGGTGGTAAGAAACTGAAGAAAAGGTCACATACGTGTGCATAAAAAGTATACGGAAACACTTTCTGTTCCATTGTGTTCTTGTTAATACTTTTTGGGAAACCCCTTTTAATCACACATATTGTGTGTTACAGCTGCATTGGTAATATATCTTTTTTAACATCTCGGAGTATTATAAGTGCAATGATAAAACTGTAGACTTGTTGGGATGTGTGATATGCTAAGTAAACTGAAGATATGGAGCGGAACAGGCTAATTTGAAACTGTATGTACACGTATGAAAAAAAAGGGGGGAGTAGCGAATGAAAAAGAAGGTCTGAAAAGAAAAGGAACTAAAATCGTTGCTAAAAACAAATAAATGATTGAAGCACATAGACAGCTATTGAACAGGTTGGTCTGTGGGTATGAGAAAAGCTGGGCAGGTAAAAAGTCTGGTAGGTAGAAAGGTAAATAACAGCAGTTAAAGAAATGAATAGATGAGTAGATACATTCTGAAGCGGCACAACAATTCCATGACACCATAGCATAATACAATCTGAAATCAACGCAGCTTGAATCACACAGTGTGACGTAACAAAATCTAGTTGAACCAACCAACCACACACACACACACACACACACAAGAAGAAGAGAGATAGGGGGAGATATCGCGCTTAAGGACAGGGATACAGCTAAGGACCAGACCCAAACAACAAAAATGGCCAAGAGATGGTGATAGCTGACACACACTTTTGGACGTCAGGCAACTTTCAAGGAACATGGTGTGCGTGTGGAGGAGGGGGGGGGGATATAGAATGAGTTCCGAGTGTGTGTCTGAGGGCGTTGAAGACTGGATGTGGGGTGGGGGTCGAGCACCCCCCTCCCCCCAGAGACCTTTTATACCTTTCTTTCAACCTCTTCCACCGCCCCTTTCCAAGCCCCCCAGACCCCGACAACAACCACCACCAGCAGCCCACCGGAAAAAAAGGAACAAAAATGTAAAGGATGTGCTACCAGCCCTGACCCTAACTGACCTCACGTGCTCCCGGCTCCGGCCCCCCCCTTTGGTCTGGACTGGTGTGTGTGTGTATCTGTGTGTGTGTGTGTGTGTGTGAGTGAGAGAGAGAAGGGGAGGCGTAGATAGTGGTGCTAGCGGTATTGTAGTGCATGTGGGATGGAGATATAATAGTAGGAAGTATAGACCGCTCAATGAGTGTGTGTGTGTGAGAGAGAGAGAGAGAGATGCCTGTTATTTTGGTAACGTGGGTTTCGGTTGGTTGTTTTTTTTCCCTTGGACGAAGTGCACGCCTTGCTCGGTGCTCCTTCTCTCTCTCTCTCTCTCTCTCTCTCTCTGTGTGTGTCTCTGTCTCTTATCACATTGAAAAAAAAAATCCTTGCCTGCGTCTGAGTTAAAAATGGCTATCTCCAATAGTGCTAAGCTTTAGGTTCATTACTGACCGGATCATGTGATTGGGAACATCGGCAGTACTTTGATGGAAACGTGTTGTCGAAATGCAAGCACAGTATGACACACACACAAAATGAACTGAGGGAGATTACAAGAGCAACGGAAAGCAGCATTGGATAGGTAAGTTAAGGAGTCGACCACTCGGAAAGGGGGGATACAGAAGATAGTGTTACTCGTCATCCACCCCAACAGGAAACAGACGGCCATTTTCAGGTCACAATACATGGACGGCACATGACGCGAACCTCATAAGCAGAATTGAATGATAATAAATCAGTTGCAAAAAGTACAGAATTTTGTTCCCTGCACGCTGTTCTTGTCTGAAATGGGTCCTGAATGAAAGAAAACAGTTTCCATTGGAATTACTTTGATGGTGATGTCGATGATGATGATGTTGATGATGATGAAACTGCTTTATTATTATCATTATATATCATTATTAGAAGAAGAAGAAGATAAAACCATATAGCCCACGTCCAGTTGCAATGCCGCTGATGTTTACATTTTGTAATGTTGTTTGTTTCCTCGTGGAGGTTTCACGGATTGTGGACTGATCCATTAACGCTACACCACATCTTTAAAATAGTCATAAGGCAGAATTACCCAAAGTTAAAAAAATAAAAAATAAAAATACAAACAAAAAATCCACATGCATTTCTCATGACATTAAACATTTGACAGCCGACAGCAGCCTGGGAACCAGTGAACAATCAGTTTCGCTTCGGAATGTCCGTGATTAATCAAGGGACCAAGCCCAAACAGAGAAGACATGGTACCAGGTCAGTTTTCAGACTTTGAGCTTGATCGGCTGGACATGTGGATGTCTATGGAGGTCATTGACAGACAGAACCACTGACAATTAAACCAGTCATGGCTGACCCTAACCCTTCCCTTGATAAGGTAGAAAAGGAGGGAGGTGGGAAACAAAGAATTAAGCACGACAGACGGACAAGTAAAATTGCCCCCCCCCCCCCCAACCCCACTACCCCCAACCCCACTACCCCCAACACACACACTTCTCCATTCCTTTGTGCTATAAGAGGTATTGAGTACTAAAGCACAGTTAAACGAACAACACACAGTGGACAAGCAGGCAGACAGACTGTCCACTATTTCGATAAAAACAAACAAAAACAAAACAAAACAAAACAAAACAAAATAAAAACAACAACAGGGGGGCCAGGTTGTTGATAATAAAGAACGGATAAACAGGCACTAGTATTCAATGCAGATGGCCTTGACAGCAGGGGACTGGCTGACAGACTCAAAACATATGACTTGCACGGTAGCGCCTGGCATATTATGACCTCTCTCCCTCCCCTCACCGTCCCCCGTCCACTCACCGAGCCACAGTCAGCCAGCCGTGACCAGAGACGGTTATTACGAACGCGGACGTAAAAGGCGAAATCGTTTCATCTGAATCATTCATTCCACGCGCGACTGATTTTCTGTCGGGGGTGGGAAGGGGCGGGAGGAAAGGTGAAAGAAAGGGTAGGGTTGTTATGGAAAAAGGTGAGGGGATAGTGACGTGATGGGGGTTAGGGAGGGTGGTAGGAGGGAGGGTCGTGTGAGTGGTGTATTGTGGTACTCACTGACTATAGTGTAGATTGTGGTCGATTGCTTTTAGCTCCAGTGTTGTCGAGTCAGGACTCATCTGTGGCGTTGTCATGTGTGTGCGTGCGTGCATGTGTGTGTTGTTGTTGTCGTCCTTTTTTGTTTTTGTTTTTTGGTTGTTGGTTGTTTTTGTTTGTTTGTGTGTGTGTGTGTGTTTTTGGGGGTTGTATCGGGGAATTCGAGCGGTGGTTTCTCGACAGTTGGGGCAGAAAAAAGAGGGGGGAGAAGAAGAGGAGGGTGTCATAATGATAATGACACAAGGGGACGGTGATACAGTCGAGTACCTTGACCTCTCGTGACTTCGGGTGACCTCAGGTTAATACCGTTGTCTGCCCAGGGGTCCGTGAAGCATGTGTGTACTTGTTGGCAGGGGAGGGACGAATCTACGGTTTAGATTCCCCCCCCCCCTCCCCCCTCTCTTTCTCTCCCTCTCTCTCTCTCTCTCTCTCTCTTGTTCTGTATTTTCTCATAAGACAATTTTCAGCAACATCACTCCACACATATCGAACTTTACGAACCATCAGTGTTCTTGCTTTATTCCTTGTCTCACACAGCCAAGCACTTAAATAAAAAGGTGAGTGAATAAATTTAATTTGAAGAATATCGTTTGGATACGAGTAGAATTGCTCCGTTTCCAGCACACAACTTTCCGTTCAACAAACATTCGTCGACGAGTGTAAGTATACGTGTACGTACTGGTTACACCTTTATTCCCCACACTCCTCCATCCTCGTCGTTTTCGGTTTTGTTGGTGATGGACAGCAGGAACTGCACTTGAAGTGAAACGGGGTTATGAAAGAAATATGCAGGAGAGAGAATGTGTGTATGGGAGTGTGCGTTCGTGCATTTTATTCGTTTGGCTGTGTGTGTTTGTGTGAGGTTGAGCGCGCACTCGTTTAAGTTTGTGTACATCATGCAAACAGGGTGTGTCGACTTTTTTTTCTGTACAAGTGATGCACGACACACTACACTGCAGACACACCGTATACGCATGATTCCTCCCCATGGCATTAATTACCAACGGCTCCAGGGGGTGGGGGTGGATGGGTTTTTTAAAGCAATGGGCACAGCTTATCTACTGCCACTCACCCTCCTCCTTTATTCAGCCACACAATCCAGGCGTGACTGCTGTGAAGACTGTAATGAAAGAGCTTGGAACTGTAATGTTTCTACAGAATGCTCCCTTGAACGGACAGACTTTTGTCCTGTTTGCCAAATCATACCTTTCGATCTGAATCATCAGTTCTATGCGCCACTGATTCGAGTGGAAGAAGGGGAAGGGCGAAAAGGAAACGGGTGAGCTTATTTTCATTTATTTATTTTATTTTATTTATAGTTTTTATTACTCTTAAGCTGTTAGACGTGTGCTATTGTGTCAACGGGGGTGGCGTTGGGAGGACATGGGGATGGAAAGGAGGGGAGGACGGGCGAGGTCAAGGGGACGGTGGGGACATGTGTGGTATTGTGTCATGCATTTAATTACGGCATGGGCTTCGAATACATGGCTTTTCTTCTCTTTCTTTCTCTAGCTCCAGCGTTATTGAAACGGGACTATTTTCTTTATTATCATACCTTTTTTTTCTCTTTTTTTTCTATTGCTATTATTTCCAAGGACGTGAGGTTAGGGGAGGTTGAGGCAACAATTTGGGTAGGGGTATGAAGGAGAGGGGGAAGTTGAAGGTGTGGGTGAGGGATAGGGGGTGAGGTGGGTGAAAGACGTGTTGCGTTCAATGCATAGTGGAGCTGACAGAAGCAGCTGGAATGGGCTCGTTCGGTGATCAATGAAGGCACTCACCTGGAATAACACTGTTCTCGACCCCCCACTCCCCCCTCCCCTCCTCTCACTAGCATACACATACGTGGTAATATAATCGTAGTGCGCATGCTCATCGCACGTGCATCGTGAATTTCTTTCAATATTAATCACTAATTGATTAGCGCTGACGTGTATGGCTTGGTTTCACACACACACACACACACACACACACACGCCATACCAAAATTACACAGAACACCAGTGACTCGCATGGCAGCCCTGACCTCGCGTGAACCCTGGTGACCTCAGGCTGCCCCCAGGGCTTGGAGTGTGTGTGAAACATCCATGGTCATGGTTGTGAAGTGGGTATGGGTGGTGGTTTGGGAGAGGTGTGTGTGTGTTGGGGGGGGGGGGGGGGGGGAGGTGGTATTGAAGTAGATCGGTTAAAATGGTAATGTAGTTTTGTCTGTTGTTAAATCTGCCTTGTTAACTTGATATATTTGTTTGGTGTTTTTTTTTCAAATGGATGTCTCAGTCCAAACGTCACGTCCTTTTTCGTGTCTTTCCCCCACGCCACGTCTGTCAGTCTGAATTACTCTCCTTTACATGCAGTCAGTGTTCAGGTTATCGTTCCCCAAGAACATTACTGTTTGCGGGCTGTAGAACTTTCCACCGAAATTAAAGACACGTAGTTCCTTACGTTGTCATATCCGTTTCCACACCAGAACTTTACCGGACGTTGCACCGGATGCCGGATCTGGCTTAGCATCCGTATTGTAGAGAACTGTGGATATCTCTGTCTTTTTCACTCTGTTTTTGTATTCTTTCTCCCTCCCCCCCCCCCCCCTCTCTCTCTGCCATACACACACACACACACACACACACACACATACACATACAAATACATGCCAAGGATTTTCTACACATAACATACACAAGTGAAAAGCAAAATGTTTCACTCTGTTGCCTTGTGACATGTCAACGTGCAAGAACAACAAATGTTGTCCCTTGTCAATGAACACGAATAATAATAATTATTATTATCATTATTGTTGTTGTTAAAAGATGTTTCTAACGCGCATATGTACAGAGTAATATGCGCTTCACAATAACACTAAGAAGATTAAGACATACATGTATAAGACTCGAAACTAAATTAAAACAATGATCAGTTTATCTAAAACACGAGGCCGTGCACACACAACCCCATCTATGCGCGCGCACTAACAGTTCGATCACTTGAACGCCTGCACACAAGCGTACACACACACACACGTGCGCGCACGCAATGTACAAAATGATATAGTTACTGTGGAGTTTTTCAGTGCTTAAATATACATAACTCCATATGGATCTGGTTTCGTTCTGTCATATTTCAATTCTGACCATTAGGGAATTGTTCCGTTGAATATTATTTCCTTTCATATTTATACACTCACCCTGCAACGACAGAAAACTTCACTTTATAGGTAAAAGCATCGCTCCCTTGTTATAATTATGTAATTATGTTTATGGGGTGGATTACCGATGTTGTTTATTTTAAAGAAAATTAATCTTTACTTCCCATTCGCTGCAGCAGTCACGAAGACTGGTTTTAATGGCATTTGCAGTCAGCTGGGAAAATCATAAAGATTATTTTGAAATCCATGTCATTGCAGAGTCATTGATGATTTCAGTTGTCTACTGTACTGGTTAGATTAGTCAGGTTGAGGTGACTGTGATCTTTGAAAGTCTGTCAAGGGTTCTTCTGCTTTTGTTTTGTATTGTATTGTATTATTCTTTTTTGTCACAACAGATTTCTCTGTGAAAGTCGGGCTCCTCTCCCCACGGAGAGCGCGTCGCTACACTGAGAACGCCACCCATTTTTTAGTATTTTTTCACGCTTGCATTTAAAAAAAATTGTTTTCCTATCGAAGTGGATTTTTCTACATAATTTTGCCAGGGACATCCCTTTTTTGCCATGGGTTCTTTTACGTGCGCTAGGTGCATGCTGCACGCGGGACCTCGGTTTTTCGTCTCATCCGAATGACTAGCATCCAGACCACCACTCAAGGTCTAGTGGAGGGGGATAAAATACTGGCGACTGTGCCGGGATTCGAACCAGTGTGCTCAGATTCTCTCACTTCCTAGGCAGACGCGTTACCTCTAGGCCATCACTCCACTTTGTTTGTTGTTTTTTAGAACGTTCCCAGCTGCTGTTCTGCGTGATTCCATGATGTAGAATTTTCATCAGAAAATTGTTTTCATTGTTTTTATTGTCATGTATTTCTTGTTTCTATGCTAGTTTGTGGGTGGTGGCTGTTCAGTTTGTTTGGGGTGGGGGAAGGGGGTAGTACTTTATACTGGTGATTTGGGAGTTGGTGATAGCATGGTACAGGCGAGAATGAACGCGACAGATGTACTAAAAATAATATTGGTAAGCTGAAGAACAGAGCTATTGAAGGATGGGGAAGTTCGGGTGAAGAGAACGAGAGAGAAAGAGGGGGAAGGATTGTACTTGTTATTTGACTGATTAAAAAAAAGTGTTTTTCCTGGCTTTTGGGGGTAATTTTTGATTGAGAGAGAGGGAGAGTAGTTTACTTCTGTGGATGACACTGTTGCTAATTTTTTCGCAGTTCCATGACAATTATCCATCAACGGAATTAATTTTCTCTTCTGTCGAAACGACCTGATGTTGAAGAAAACATGTTTCACAACCTTCCTCAGACGCAAGCGCAACAAGACATCCGTTCAGGTAAAGTCAACAATGGTAGGCTAGTTTCTGATAGGTCGGAGGCGCCGCGTTCGAGCACCGCGCGCGCTTTCCTGTCGTTTGTATCACCAGTTGCTTGTCAGTTGTACCGGTTGATTAACGGATTGGTGGAGGGCAGAAATCGATCAGGTGGGAGGCAGAACAGTGGATGGCAGACAGCCCGATGTATGTTTCCCTGGCAGTGATGTGAATAGCAAGGAACAGTCGGCGGGTTGTCGACTTCTGTGAGCGAGTAACTTGACTTGTTTGCTGCTGGCCAGTTCACCAGCTGATGTTATTTTGGGTTTTAAAACAGCTTCTTGTTTCCACGGTTAAGTGTGTGTGTGTGTGTGTGTGTGTGTGTGTGCCTGCCGGCCTGTTTGTGCCGCTGACTTTGCTTCAGTCGCACAGACTGTCTCTATGTCCCTTACCTCTCACCTCTCTCCTCATTGCCTGCCTCTATTTTCTCTCTCTCTCTCTCTCTCTCTCTCTCTCCATATATATATATTTGTCTCTTTCACACACATACAGACACACTCGCGCGAGCGCACTCTCTCTCTCTCTCCACACACACACACACACACACACACGCACACACATATATATGTGTGTGTGTATATATATATATATATGTGTGTGTGTGTGTGCGTGTGTGTGTGTTTCACAAACACAGACACGTTCGTGCGCGCGCTCTCTCTCTCTCTCTTCTCATCTTGGTAAGCCTGTTCTTTCAATTTCCGCTCTCTTGGTTTATATTTCGGATTGTCCGCTGGCCTATCTCCCTCTTTTTTCTGTAATCTCTCTCTCTCTCTCTCTCTCTCTCTCTCTCTCTTCCAATTCGGAGCATGGCAGATCGTAGAGCACAATGCATACATTTTTATCTCGGCAGGACTAGAAATGTAACATGGGGTTGTGACGTCGGTTGGAGATGTTTTGTTCAAATTTGGTATTAGGATAGTATGTGAAGCACAGGGTGTGTGAGATAAAACACCATTTGGTATTAGGATAGTATGTGAAGCACAGGGTGTGTGAGATAAAATACCATTTGGTATTAGGATAGTATGTGAAGCACAGGGTGTGTGAGATAAAACACCATTTGGTATTAGGATAGTATGTGAAGCACAGGGTGTGTGAGATAAAACACCATTTGGTATTAGGATAGTATGTGAAGCACAGGGTGTGTGAGATAAAACACCATTTGGTATTTGGATAGTATGTGAAGCACAGGGTGTGTGAGATAAAACACCATTTGGTATTAGGATAGTATGTGAAGCACAGGGTGTGTGAGATAAACACCATTTGGTATTAGGATAGTATGTGAAGCACAGGGTGTGTGAGATAAAACACCATTTGGTATTTGGATAGTATGTGAAGCACAGGGTGTGTGAGATAAACACCATTTGGTATTAGGATAGTATGTGAAGCACAGGGTGTGTGAGATAAAACACCATTTGGTATTAGGATAGTATGTGAAGCACAGGGTGTGTGAGATAAAACACCATTTGGTATTAGGATAGTATGTGAAGCACAGGGTGTGTGAGATAAAACACCATTTGGTATTTGGATAGTATGTGAAGCACAGGGTGTGTGAGATAAACACCATTTGGTATTAGGATAGTATGTGAAGCACAGGGTGTGTGAGATAAAACACCATTTGGTATTTGGATAGTATGTGAAGCACAGGGTGTGTGAGATAAACACCATTTGGTATTAGGATAGTATGTGAAGCACAGGGTGTGTGAGATAAAACACCATTTGGTATTAGGATAGTATGTGAAGCACAGGGTGTGTGAGATAAAACACCAATTGGTATTAGGATAGTATGTGAAGCACAGGGTGTGTGAGATAAACACCATTTGGTATTAGGATAGTATGTGAAGCACAGGGTGTGTGAGATAAAACACCATTTGGTATTAGGATAGTATGTGAAGCACAGGGTGTGTGAGATAAAACACCATTTGGTATTAGGATAGTATGTGAAGTACAGGGTGTGTGAGATAAACACCATTTGGTATTAGGATAGTATGTGAAGCACAGGGTGTGTGAGATAAAACACCAATTGGTATTAGGATAGTATGTGAAGCACAGGGTGTGTGAGATAAACACCATTTGGTATTAGGATAGTATGTGAAGCACAGGGTGTGTGAGATAAAACACCATTTGGTATTAGGATAGTATGTGAAGCACAGGGTGTGTGAGATAAAACACAATTTGGTATTAGGATAGTATGTGAAGCACAGGGTGTGTGAGATAAACACCATTTGGTATTAGGATAGTATGTGAAGCACAGGGTGTGTGAGATAAAACACCATTTGGTATTAGGATAGTATGTGAAGCACAGGGTGTGTGAGATAAAACACCATTTGGTATTTGGATAGTATGTGAAGCACAGGGTGTGTGAGATAAACACCATTTGGTATTTGGATAGTATGTGAAGCACAGGGTGTGTGAGATAAAACACCATTTGGTATTAGGATAGTATGTGAAGCACAGGGTGTGTGAGATAAACACCATTTGGTATTAAGATAGTATGTGAAGCACAGGGTGTGTGAGATAAACACCATTTGGTATTAGGATAGTATGTGAAGCACAGGGTGTGTGAGATAAACACCATTTGGTATTAGGATAGTATGTGAAGCACAGGGTGTGTGAGATAAAACACCATTTGGTATTAGGATAGTATGTGAAGCACAGGGTGTGTGAGATAAAACACCAATTGGTATTAGGATAGTATGTGAAGCACAGGGTGTGTGAGATAAACACCATTTGGTATTAGGATAGTATGTGAAGCACAGGGTGTGTGAGATAAAACACCATTTGGTATTAGGATAGTATGTGAAGCACAGGGTGTGCGAGATAAAACACCATTTGGTATTAGGATGGTATGTGAAGCACAGGGTGTGTGAGATAAACACCATTTGGTATTAGGATAGTATGTGAAGCACAGGGTGTGTGAGATAAAACACCAATTGGTATTAGGATAGTATGTGAAGCACAGGGTGTGTGAGATAAACACCATTTGGTATTAGGATAGTATGTGAAGCACAGGGTGTGTGAGATAAAACACCATTTGGTATTAGGATAGTATGTGAAGCACAGGGTGTGTGAGATAAAACACCATTTGGTATTAGGATAGTATGTGAAGCACAGGGTGTGTGAGATAAACACCATTTGGTATTAGGATAGTATGTGAAGCACAGGGTGTGTGAGATAAAACACCATTTGGTATTAGGATAGTATGTGAAGCACAGGGTGTGTGAGATAAAACACCATTTGGTATTTGGATAGTATGTGAAGCACAGGGTGTGTGAGATAAACACCATTTGGTATTTGGATAGTATGTGAA
The DNA here is from genome assembly GCF_041734735.1 of Babylonia areolata. Classification (NCBI taxonomy): domain Eukaryota; kingdom Metazoa; phylum Mollusca; class Gastropoda; order Neogastropoda; family Buccinidae; genus Babylonia; species Babylonia areolata. The sequence continues at coordinate 38,076,209 of NC_134878.1, forward strand.
GCACAGGGTGTGTGAGATAAAACACCATTTGGTATTAGGATAGTATGTGAAGCACAGGGTGTGTGAGATAAACACCATTTGGTATTAGGATAGTATGTGAAGCACAGGGTGTGTGAGATAAAACACCATTTGGTATTAGGATAGTATGTGAAGCACAGGGTGTGTGAGATAAAACACCATTTGGTATTTGGATAGTATGTGAAGCACAGGGTGTGTGAGATAAACACCATTTGGTATTAGGATAGTATGTGAAGCACAGGGTGTGTGAGATAAAACACCATTTGGTATTTGGATAGTATGTGAAGCACAGGGTGTGTGAGATAAAACACCATTTGGTATTAGGATAGTATGTGAAGCACAGGGTGTGTGAGATAAACACCATTTGGTATTAGGATAGTATGTGAAGCACAGGGTGTGTGAGATAAAACACCAATTGGTATTAGGATAGTATGTGAAGCACAGGGTGTGTGAGATAAACACCATTTGGTATTAGGATAGTATGTGAAGCACAGGGTGTGTGAGATAAAACACCATTTGGTATTAGGATAGTATGTGAAGCACAGGGTGTGTGAGATAAAACACAATTTGGTATTAGGATAGTATGTGAAGCACAGGGTGTGTGAGATAAACACCATTTGGTATTAGGATAGTATGTGAAGCACAGGGTGTGTGAGATAAAACACCATTTGGTATTAGGATAGTATGTGAAGCACAGGGTGTGTGAGATAAAACACCATTTGGTATTTGGATAGTATGTGAAGCACAGGGTGTGTGAGATAAACACCATTTGGTATTTGGATAGTATGTGAAGCACAGGGTGTGTGAGATAAAACACCATTTGGTATTAGGATAGTATGTGAAGCACAGGGTGTGTGAGATAAACACCATTTGGTATTAAGATAGTATGTGAAGCACAGGGTGTGTGAGATAAACACCATTTGGTATTAGGATAGTATGTGAAGCACAGGGTGTGTGAGATAAACACCATTTGGTATTAGGATAGTATGTGAAGCACAGGGTGTGTGAGATAAAACACCATTTGGTATTAGGATAGTATGTGAAGCACAGGGTGTGTGAGATAAAACACCAATTGGTATTAGGATAGTATGTGAAGCACAGGGTGTGTGAGATAAACACCATTTGGTATTAGGATAGTATGTGAAGCACAGGGTGTGTGAGATAAAACACCATTTGGTATTAGGATAGTATGTGAAGCACAGGGTGTGCGAGATAAAACACCATTTGGTATTAGGATGGTATGTGAAGCACAGGGTGTGTGAGATAAACACCATTTGGTATTAGGATAGTATGTGAAGCACAGGGTGTGTGAGATAAAACACCAATTGGTATTAGGATAGTATGTGAAGCACAGGGTGTGTGAGATAAACACCATTTGGTATTAGGATAGTATGTGAAGCACAGGGTGTGTGAGATAAAACACCATTTGGTATTAGGATAGTATGTGAAGCACAGGGTGTGTGAGATAAAACACCATTTGGTATTAGGATAGTATGTGAAGCACAGGGTGTGTGAGATAAACACCATTTGGTATTAGGATAGTATGTGAAGCACAGGGTGTGTGAGATAAAACACCATTTGGTATTAGGATAGTATGTGAAGCACAGGGTGTGTGAGATAAAACACCATTTGGTATTTGGATAGTATGTGAAGCACAGGGTGTGTGAGATAAACACCATTTGGTATTTGGATAGTATGTGAAGCACAGGGTGTGTGAGATAAAACACCATTTGGTATTAGGATAGTATGTGAAGCACAGGGTGTGTGAGATAAACACCATTTGGTATTAGGATAGTATGTGAAGCACAGGGTGTGTGAGATAAAACACCATTTGGTATTAGGATAGTATGTGAAGCACAGGGTGTGTGAGATAAAACACCATTTGGTATTTGGATAGTATGTGAAGCACAGGGTGTGTGAGATAAACACCATTTGGTATTAGGATAGTATGTGAAGCACAGGGTGTGTGAGATAAAACACCATTTGGTATTTGGATAGTATGTGAAGCACAGGGTGTGTGAGATAAACACCATTTGGTATTTGGATAGTATGTGAAGCACAGGGTGTGTGAGATAAAACACCATTTGGTATTAGGATAGTATGTGAAGCACAGGGTGTGTGAGATAAAACACCATTTGGTATTAGGATAGTATGTGAAGCACAGGGTGTGTGAGATAAAACACCAATTGGTATTAGGATAGTATGTGAAGCACAGGGTGTGTGAGATAAACACCATTTGGTATTAGGATAGTATGTGAAGCACAGGGTGTGTGAGATAAAACACCATTTGGTATTAGGATAGTATGTGAAGCACAGGGTGTGTGAGATAAAACACCATTTGGTATTTGGATAGTATGTGAAGCACAGGGTGTGTGAGATAAACACCATTTGGTATTTGGATAGTATGTGAAGCACAGGGTGTGTGAGATAAAACACCATTTGGTATTAGGATAGTATGTGAAGCACAGGGTGTGTGAGATAAACACCATTTGGTATTAGGATAGTATGTGAAGCACAGGGTGTGTGAGATAAAACACCATTTGGTATTAGGATAGTATGTGAAGCACAGGGTGTGTGAGATAAAACACCATTTGGTATTTGGATAGTATGTGAAGCACAGGGTGTGTGAGATAAACACCATTTGGTATTAGGATAGTATGTGAAGCACAGGGTGTGTGAGATAAAACACCATTTGGTATTTGGATAGTATGTGAAGCACAGGGTGTGTGAGATAAAACACCATTTGGTATTAGGATAGTATGTGAAGCACAGGGTGTGTGAGATAAACACCATTTGGTATTAGGATAGTATGTGAAGCACAGGGTGTGTGAGATAAAACACCAATTGGTATTAGGATAGTATGTGAAGCACAGGGTGTGTGAGATAAACACCATTTGGTATTAGGATAGTATGTGAAGCACAGGGTGTGTGAGATAAAACACCATTTGGTATTAGGATAGTATGTGAAGCACAGGGTGTGTGAGATAAAACACAATTTGGTATTAGGATAGTATGTGAAGCACAGGGTGTGTGAGATAAACACCATTTGGTATTAGGATAGTATGTGAAGCACAGGGTGTGTGAGATAAAACACCATTTGGTATTAGGATAGTATGTGAAGCACAGGGTGTGTGAGATAAAACACCATTTGGTATTTGGAAAGTATGTGAAGCACAGGGTGTGTGAGATAAACACCATTTGGTATTTGGATAGTATGTGAAGCACAGGGTGTGTGAGATAAAACACCATTTGGTATTAGGATAGTATGTGAAGCACAGGGTGTGTGAGATAAACACCATTTGGTATTAAGATAGTATGTGAAGCACAGGGTGTGTGAGATAAACACCATTTGGTATTAGGATAGTATGTGAAGCACAGGGTGTGTGAGATAAACACCATTTGGTATTAGGATAGTATGTGAAGCACAGGGTGTGTGAGATAAAACACCATTTGGTATTAGGATAGTATGTGAAGCACAGGGTGTGTGAGATAAAACACCAATTGGTATTAGGATAGTATGTGAAGCACAGGGTGTGTGAGATAAACACCATTTGGTATTAGGATAGTATGTGAAGCACAGGGTGTGTGAGATAAAACACCATTTGGTATTAGGATAGTATGTGAAGCACAGGGTGTGCGAGATAAAACACCATTTGGTATTAGGATGGTATGTGAAGCACAGGGTGTGTGAGATAAACACCATTTGGTATTAGGATAGTATGTGAAGCACAGGGTGTGTGAGATAAAACACCAATTGGTATTAGGATAGTATGTGAAGCACAGGGTGTGTGAGATAAACACCATTTGGTATTAGGATAGTATGTGAAGCACAGGGTGTGTGAGATAAAACACCATTTGGTATTAGGATAGTATGTGAAGCACAGGGTGTGTGAGATAAAACACCATTTGGTATTAGGATAGTATGTGAAGCACAGGGTGTGTGAGATAAACACCATTTGGTATTAGGATAGTATGTGAAGCACAGGGTGTGTGAGATAAAACACCATTTGGTATTAGGATAGTATGTGAAGCACAGGGTGTGTGAGATAAAACACCATTTGGTATTTGGATAGTATGTGAAGCACAGGGTGTGTGAGATAAACACCATTTGGTATTAGGATAGTATGTGAAGCACAGGGTGTGTGAGATAAAACACCATTTGGTATTAGGATAGTATGTGAAGAACAGGGTGTGTGAGATAAACACCATTTGGTATTAGGATAGTATGTGAAGCACAGGGTGTGTGAGATAAAACACCATTTGGTATTAGGATAGTATGTGAAGCACAGGGTGTGTGAGATAAACACCGTTTGGTATTAGGATAGTATGTGAAGCACAGGGTGTGTGAGATAAACACCATTTGGTATTAGGATAGTATGTGAAGCACAGGGTGTGTGAGATAAACACCATTTGGTATTAGGATAGTATGTGAAGCACAGGGTGTGTGAGATAAAACACCATTTGGTATTAGGATAGTATGTGAAGCACAGGGTGTGTGAGATAAAACACCATTTGGTATTAGGATAGTATGTGAAGCACAGGGTGTGTGAGATAAACACCATTTGGTATTAGGATAGTATGTGAAGCACAGGGTGTGTGAGATAAAACACCATTTGGTATTAGGATAGTATGTGAAGCACAGGGTGTGTGAGATAAAACACCATTTGGTATTAGGATAGTATGTGAAGAACAGGGTGTGTGAGATAAACACCATTTGGTATTAGGATAGTATGTGAAGCACAGGGTGTGTGAGATAAAACACCATTTGGTATTAGGATAGTATGTGAAGCACAGGGTGTGTGAGATAAACACCATTTGGTATTAGGATAGTATGTGAAGCACAGGGTGTGTGAGATAAAACACCATTTGGTATTAGGATAGTATGTGAAGCACAGGGTGTGTGAGATAAAACACCATTTGGTATTAGGATAGTATGTGAAGCACAGGGTGTGTGAGATAAACACCATTTGGTATTAGGATAGTATGTGAAGCACAGGGTGTGTGAGATAAAACACCATTTGGTATTAGGATAGTATGTGAAGCACAGGGTGTGTGAGATAAAACACCATTTGGTATTTGGATAGTATGTGAAGCACAGGGTGTGTGAGATAAACACCATTTGGTATTTGGATAGTATGTGAAGCACAGGGTGTGTGAGATAAAACACCATTTGGTATTAGGATAGTATGTGAAGCACAGGGTGTGTGAGATAAACACCATTTGGTATTAAGATAGTATGTGAAGCACAGGGTGTGTGAGATAAACACCATTTGGTATTAGGATAGTATGTGAAGCACAGGGTGTGTGAGATAAAACACCATTTGGTATTAGGATAGTATGTGAAGCACAGGGTGTGTGAGATAAAACACCATTTGGTATTTGGATAGTATGTGAAGCACAGGGTGTGTGAGATAAACACCATTTGGTATTTGGATAGTATGTGAAGCACAGGGTGTGTGAGATAAAACACCATTTGGTATTAGGATAGTATGTGAAGCACAGGGTGTGTGAGATAAACACCATTTGGTATTAGGATAGTATGTGAAGCACAGGGTGTGTGAGATAAAACACCATTTGGTATTAGGATAGTATGTGAAGCACAGGGTGTGTGAGATAAAACACCATTTGGTATTTGGATAGTATGTGAAGCACAGGGTGTGTGAGATAAACACCATTTGGTATTAGGATAGTATGTGAAGGACAGGGTGTGTGAGATAAAACACCATTTGGTATTTGGATAGTATGTGAAGCACAGGGTGTGTGAGATAAACACCATTTGGTATTTGGATAGTATGTGAAGCACAGGGTGTGTGAGATAAAACACCATTTGGTATTAGGATAGTATGTGAAGCACAGGGTGTGTGAGATAAAACACCATTTGGTATTAGGATAGTATGTGAAGCACAGGGTGTGTGAGATAAACACCATTTGGTATTTGGATAGTATGTGAAGCACAGGGTGTGTGAGATAAACACCATTTGGTATTAGGATAGTATGTGAAGCACAGGGTGTGTGAGATAAAACACCATTTGGTATTAGGATAGTATGTGAAGCACAGGGTGTGTGAGATAAAACACCAATTGGTATTAGGATAGTATGTGAAGCACAGGGTGTGTGAGATAAACACCATTTGGTATTAGGATAGTATGTGAAGCACAGGGTGTGTGAGATAAAACACCATTTGGTATTTGGATAGTATGTGAAGCACAGGGTGTGTGAGATAAACACCATTTGGTATTTGGATAGTATGTGAAGCACAGGGTGTGTGAGATAAAACACCATTTGGTATTAGGATAGTATGTGAAGCACAGGGTGTGTGAGATAAACACCATTTGGTATTAAGATAGTATGTGAAGCACAGGGTGTGTGAGATAAACACCATTTGGTATTAGGATAGTATGTGAAGCACAGGGTGTGTGAGATAAACACCATTTGGTATTAGGATAGTATGTGAAGCACAGGGTGTGTGAGATAAAACACCATTTGGTATTAGGATAGTATGTGAAGCACAGGGTGTGTGAGATAAAACACCAATTGGTATTAGGATAGTATGTGAAGCACAGGGTGTGTGAGATAAACACCATTTGGTATTAGGATAGTATGTGAAGCACAGGGTGTGTGAGATAAAACACCATTTGGTATTAGGATAGTATGTGAAGCACAGGGTGTGCGAGATAAAACACCATTTGGTATTAGGATGGTATGTGAAGCACAGGGTGTGTGAGATAAACACCATTTGGTATTAGGATAGTATGTGAAGCACAGGGTGTGTGAGATAAAACACCAATTGGTATTAGGATAGTATGTGAAGCACAGGGTGTGTGAGATAAACACCATTTGGTATTAGGATAGTATGTGAAGCACAGGGTGTGTGAGATAAAACACCATTTGGTATTAGGATAGTATGTGAAGCACAGGGTGTGTGAGATAAAACACCATTTGGTATTAGGATAGTATGTGAAGCACAGGGTGTGTGAGATAAACACCATTTGGTATTAGGATAGTATGTGAAGCACAGGGTGTGTGAGATAAAACACCATTTGGTATTAGGATAGTATGTGAAGCACAGGGTGTGTGAGATAAAACACCATTTGGTATTTGGATAGTATGTGAAGCACAGGGTGTGTGAGATAAACACCATTTGGTATTAGGATAGTATGTGAAGCACAGGGTGTGTGAGATAAACACCATTTGGTATTAGGATAGTATGTGAAGCACAGGGTGTGTGAGATAAACACCATTTGGTATTAGGATAGTATGTGAAGCACAGGGTGTGTGAGATAAAACACCATTTGGTATTAGGATAGTATGTGAAGCACAGGGTGTGTGAGATAAAACACCATTTGGTATTTGGATAGTATGTGAAGCACAGGGTGTGTGAGATAAACACCATTTGGTATTTGGATAGTATGTGAAGCACAGGGTGTGTGAGATAAAACACCATTTGGTATTAGGATAGTATGTGAAGCACAGGGTGTGTGAGATAAAACACCATTTGGTATTAGGATAGTATGTGAAGAACAGGGTGTGTGAGATAAACACCATTTGGTATTAGGATAGTATGTGAAGCACAGGGTGTGTGAGATAAAACACCATTTGGTATTAGGATAGTATGTGAAGCACAGGGTGTGTGAGATAAACACCGTTTGGTATTAGGATAGTATGTGAAGCACAGGGTGTGTGAGATAAACACCATTTGGTATTAGGATAGTATGTGAAGCACAGGGTGTGTTAGATAAACACCATTTGGTATTAGGATAGTATGTGAAGCACAGGGTGTGTGAGATAAAACACCATTTGGTATTAGGATAGTATGTGAAGCACAGGGTGTGTGAGATAAAACACCATTTGGTATTAGGATAGTATGTGAAGCACAGGGTGTGTGAGATAAACACCATTTGGTATTAGGATAGTATGTGAAGCACAGGGTGTGTGAGATAAAACACCATTTGGTATTAGGATAGTATGTGAAGCACAGGGTGTGTGAGATAAAACACCATTTGGTATTTGGATAGTATGTGAAGCACAGGGTGTGTGAGATAAACACCATTTGGTATTTGGATAGTATGTGAAGCACAGGGTGTGTGAGATAAAACACCATTTGGTATTAGGATAGTATGTGAAGCACAGGGTGTGTGAGATAAAACACCATTTGGTATTAGGATAGTATGTGAAGAACAGGGTGTGTGAGATAAACACCATTTGGTATTAGGATAGTATGTGAAGCACAGGGTGTGTGAGATAAAACACCATTTGGTATTAGGATAGTATGTGAAGCACAGGGTGTGTGAGATAAACACCATTTGGTATTAGGATAGTATGTGAAGCACAGGGTGTGTGAGATAAAACACCATTTGGTATTAGGATAGTATGTGAAGCACAGGGTGTGTGAGATAAAACACCATTTGGTATTAGGATAGTATGTGAAGAACAGGGTGTGTGAGATAAACACCATTTGGTATTAGGATAGTATGTGAAGCACAGGGTGTGTGAGATAAAACACCATTTGGTATTAGGATAGTATGTGAAGCACAGGGTGTGTGAGATAAAACACCATTTGGTATTTGGATAGTATGTGAAGCACAGGGTGTGTGAGATAAACACCATTTGGTATTTGGATAGTATGTGAAGCACAGGGTGTGTGAGATAAAACACCATTTGGTATTAGGATAGTATGTGAAGCACAGGGTGTGTGAGATAAACACCATTTGGTATTAAGATAGTATGTGAAGCACAGGGTGTGTGAGATAAACACCATTTGGTATTAGGATAGTATGTGAAGCACAGGGTGTGTGAGATAAACACCATTTGGTATTAGGATAGTATGTGAAGCACAGGGTGTGTGAGATAAAACACCATTTGGTATTAGGATAGTATGTGAAGCACAGGGTGTGTGAGATAAAACACCAATTGGTATTAGGATAGTATGTGAAGCACAGGGTGTGTGAGATAAACACCATTTGGTATTAGGATAGTATGTGAAGCACAGGGTGTGTGAGATAAAACACCATTTGGTATTAGGATAGTATGTGAAGCACAGGGTGTGTGAGATAAAACACCAATTGGTATTAGGATAGTATGTGAAGCACAGGGTGTGTGAGATAAACACCATTTGGTATTAGGATAGTATGTGAAGCACAGGGTGTGTGAGATAAAACACCATTTGGTATTAGGATAGTATGTGAAGCACAGGGTGTGCGAGATAAAACACCATTTGGTATTAGGATGGTATGTGAAGCACAGGGTGTGTGAGATAAACACCATTTGGTATTAGGATAGTATGTGAAGCACAGGGTGTGTGAGATAAAACACCAATTGGTATTAGGATAGTATGTGAAGCACAGGGTGTGTGAGATAAACACCATTTGGTATTAGGATAGTATGTGAAGCACAGGGTGTGTGAGATAAAACACCATTTGGTATTAGGATAGTATGTGAAGCACAGGGTGTGTGAGATAAAACACCATTTGGTATTTGGATAGTATGTGAAGCACAGGGTGTGTGAGATAAACACCATTTGGTATTAGGATAGTATGTGAAGCACAGGGTGTGTGAGATAAAACACCATTTGGTATTAGGATAGTATGTGAAGCACAGGGTGTGCGAGATAAAACACGATTTGGTATTAGGATGGTATGTGAAGCACAGGGTGTGTGAGATAAACACCATTTGGTATTAGGATAGTATGTGAAGCACAAGGTGTGTGAGATAAAACACCAATTGGTATTAGGATAGTATGTGAAGCACAGGGTGTGTGAGATAAACACCATTTGGTATTAGGATAGTATGTGAAGCACAGGGTGTGTGAGATAAAACACCATTTGGTATTAGGATAGTATGTGAAGCACAGGGTGTGTGAGATAAAACACCATTTGGTATTAGGATAGTATGTGAAGCACAGGGTGTATGAGATAAACACCATTTGGTATTAGGATAGTATGTGAAGCACAGGGTGTGTGAGATAAAACACCATTTGGTATTAGGATAGTATGTGAAGCACAGGGTGTGTGAGATAAAACACCATTTGGTATTTGGATAGTATGTGAAGCACAGGGTGTGTGAGATAAACACCATTTGGTATTTGGATAGTATGTGAAGCACAGGGTGTGTGAGATAAAACACCATTTGGTATTAGGATAGTATGTGAAGCACAGGGTGTGTGAGATAAACACCATTTGGTATTAGGATAGTATGTGAAGCACAGGGTGTGTGAGATAAAACACCATTTGGTATTAGGATAGTATGTGAAGCACAGGGTGTGTGAGATAAAACACCATTTGGTATTTGGATAGTATGTGAAGCACAGGGTGTGTGAGATAAAACACCAATTGGTATTAGGATAGTATGTGAAGCACAGGGTGTGTGAGATAAACACCATTTGGTATTAGGATAGTATGTGAAGCACAGGGTGTGTGAGATAAAACACCATTTGGTATTAGGATAGTATGTGAAGCACAGGGTGTGTGAGATAAAACACCAATTGGTATTAGGATAGTATGTGAAGCACAGGGTGTGTGAGATAAACACCATTTGGTATTAGGATAGTATGTGAAGCACAGGGTGTGTGAGATAAAACACCATTTGGTATTAGGATAGTATGTGAAGCACAGGGTGCGCGAGATAAAACACCATTTGGTATTAGGATGGTATGTGAAGCACAGGGTGTGTGAGATAAACACCATTTGGTATTAGGATAGTATGTGAAGCACAGGGTGTGTGAGATAAAACACCAATTGGTATTAGGATAGTATGTGAAGCACAGGGTGTGTGAGATAAACACCATTTGGTATTAGGATAGTATGTGAAGCACAGGGTGTGTGAGATAAAACACCATTTGGTATTAGGATAGTATGTGAAGCACAGGGTGTGTGAGATAAAACACCATTTGGTATTAGGATAGTATGTGAAGCACAGGGTGTGTGAGATAAACACCATTTGGTATTAGGATAGTATGTGAAGCACAGGGTGTGTGAGATAAAACACCATTTGGTATTAGGATAGTATGTGAAGCACAGGGTGTGTGAGATAAAACACCATTTGGTATTTGGATAGTATGTGAAGCACAGGGTTTGTGAGATAAAACACCATTTGGTATTTGGATAGTATGTGAAGCACAGGGTGTGTGAGATAAACACCATTTGGTATTAGGATAGTATGTGAAGCACAGGGTGTGTGAGATAAAACACCAATTGGTATTAGGATAGTATGTGAAGCACAGGGTGTGTGAGATAAACACCATTTGGTATTAGGATAGTATGTGAAGCACAGGGTGTGTGAGATAAAACACCATTTGGTATTAGGATAGTATGTGAAGCACAGGGTGTGTGAGATAAAACACCATTTGGTATTAGGATAGTATGTGAAGCACAGGGTGTGTGAGATAAACACCATTTGGTATTAGGATAGTATGTGAAGCACAGGGTGTGTGAGATAAAACACCATTTGGTATTAGGATAGTATGTGAAGCACAGGGTGTGTGAGATAACACCATTTGGTATTAGGATAGTATGTGAAGCACAGGGTGTGTGAGATAAAACACCATTTGGTATTAGGATAGTATGTGAAGCACAGAGTGTGTGAGATAAAACACCATTTGATATTGGATAGTATGTGAAGCACAGGGTGTGTGAGATAAAACACCATTTGGTATTAGGATAGTATGTGAAGCACAGGGTGTGTGAGATAAAACACCATTTGGTATTAGGATAGTATGTGAAGCACAGGGTGTGTGAGATAAAACACCATTTGGTATTAGGATAGTATGTGAAGCACAGGGTGTGTGAGATAAAACACCATTTGGTATTAGGATAGTATGTGAAGCACAGGGTGTGTGAGATAAAACACCATTTGGTATTTGGATAGTATGTGAAGCACAGGGTGTGTGAGATAAAACACCATTTGGTATTTGGATAGTATGTGAAGCACAGGGTGTGTGAGATAAACACCATTTGGTATTAGGATAGTATGTGAAGCACAGGGTGTGTGAGATAAAACACCATTTGGTATTAGGATAGTATGTGAAGCACAGGGTGTGTGAGATAAAACACCATTTGGTATTAGGATAGTATGTGAAGCACAGGGTGTGTGAGATAAAACACCATTTGGTATTAGGATAGTATGTGAAGCACAGGGTGTGTGAGATAAAACACCATTTGGTATTTGGATAGTATGTGAAGCACAGGGTGTGTGACATAAAACACCATTTGGTATTTGGATAGTATGTGAAGCACAGGGTGTGTGAGATAAAACACCATTTGGTATTAGGATAGTATGTGAAGCACAGGGTGTGTGAGATAAAACACCATTTGGTATCAGGATAGTATGTGAAGCACAGGGTGTGTGAGATAAAACACCATTTGGTATTAGTATAGTATGTGAAGCACAGGGTGTGTGAGATAAAACACCATTTGGTATTAGGATAGTATGTGAAGCACAGGGTGTGTGAGATAAAACACCATTTGGTATTTGGATAGTATGTGAAGCACAGGGTGTGTGAGATAAAACACCATTTGGTATTTGGATAGTATGTGAAGCACAGGGTGTGTGAGATAAACACCATTTGGTATTAGGATAGTATGTGAAGCACAGGGTGTGTGAGATAAAACACCATTTGGTATTAGGATAGTATGTGAAGCACAGGGTGTGTGAGATAAAACACCATTTGGTATTTGGATAGTATGTGAAGCACAGGGTGTGTGAGATAAACACCATTTGGTATTAGGATAGTTTGTGAAGCACAGGGTGTGTGAGATAAAACACCATTTGGTATTAGGATAGTATGTGAAGCACAGGGTGTGTGAGATAAACACCATTTGGTATTAGGATAATATGTGAAGCACAGGGTGTGTGAGATAAAACACCATTTGGTATTAGGATAGTATGTGAAGCACAGGGTGTGTGAGATAAACACCATTTGGTATTAGGATAGTATGTGAAGCACAGGGTGTGTGAGATAAACATCATTTGGTATTAGGATAGTATGTGAAGCACAGGGTGTGTGTGATAAACACCATTTGGTATTAGGATAGTATGTGAAGCACAGGGTGTGTGAGATAAAACACCATTTGGTATTAGGATAGTATGTGAAGCACAGGGTGTGTGAGATAAAACACCAATTGGTATTAGGATAGTATGTGAAGCACAGGGTGTGTGAGATAAACACCATTTGGTATTAGGATAGTATGTGAAGCACAGGGTGTGTGAGATAAAACACCATTTGGTATTAGGATAGTATGTGAAGCACAGGGTGTGTGAGATAAAACACCATTTGGTATTTGGATAGTATGTGAAGCACAGGGTGTGTGAGATAAAACACCATTTGGTATTTGGATAGTATGTGAAGCACAGGGTGTGTGAGATAAACACCATTTGGTATTAGGATAGTATGTGAGCACAGGGTGTGTGAGATAAAACACCAATTGGTATTAGGATAGTATGTGAAGCACAGGGTGTGTGAGATAAAACACCATTTGGTATTAGGATAGTATGTGAAGCACAGGGTGTGTGAGATAAACACCATTTGGTATTAGGATAGTATGTGAAGCACAGGGTGTGTGAGATAAAACACCATTTGGTATTAGGATAGTATGTGAAGCACAGGGTGTGTGAGATAAACACCATTTGGTATTAGGATAGTATGTGAAGCACAGGGTGTGTGAGATAAAACACCATTTGGTATTAGGATAGTATGTGAAGCACAGGGTGTGTGAGATAAAACACCATTTGGTATTAGGATAGTATGTGAAGGACAGGGTGTGTGAGATAAACACCATTTGGTATTAGGATAGTATGTGAAGCACAGGGTGTGTGAGATAAACAACATTTGGTATTAGGATAGTATGTGAAGCACAGGGTGTGTGAGATAAAACACCATTTGGTATTAGGATAGTATGTGAAGCACAGGGTGTGTGAGATAAAACACCAATTGGTATTAGGATAGTATGTGAAGCACAGGGTGTGTGAGATAAACACCATTTGGTATTAGGATAGTATGTGAAGCACAGGGTGTGTGAGATAAAACACCATTTGGTATTAGGATAGTATGTGAAGCACAGGGTGTGTGAGATAAAACACCATTTGGTATTAGGATAGTATGTGAAGCACAGGGTGTGTGAGATAAAACACCATTTGGTATTAGGATAGTATGTGAAGCACAGGGTGTGTGAGATAAACACCATTTGGTATTAGGATAGTATGTGAAGCACAGGGTGTGTGAGATAAAACACCATTTGGTATTAGGATAGTATGTGAAGCACAGGGTGTGTGAGATAACACCATTTGGTATTAGGATAGTATGTGAAGCACAGGGTGTGTGAGATAAAACACCATTTGGTATTAGGATAGTATGTGAAGCACAGGGTGTGTGAGATAAAACACCATTTGATATTTGGATAGTATGTGAAGCACAGGGTGTGTGAGATAAAACACCATTTGGTATTAGGATAGTATGTGAAGCACAGGGTGTGTGAGATAAAACACCATTTGGTATTAGGATAGTATGTGAAGCACAGGGTGTGTGAGATAAAACACCATTTGGTATTAGGATAGTATGTGAAGCACAGGGTGTGTGAGATAAAACACCATTTGGTATTAGGATAGTATGTGAAGCACAGGGTGTGTGAGATAAAACACCATTTGGTATTTGGATAGTATGTGAAGCACAGGGTGTGTGAGATAAAACACCATTTGGTATTTGGATAGTATGTGAAGCACAGGGTGTGTGAGATAAACACCATTTGGTATTAGGATAGTATGTGAAGCACAGGGTGTGTGAGATAAAACACCATTTGGTATTAGGATAGTATGTGAAGCACAGGGTGTGTGAGATAAAACACCATTTGGTATTAGGATAGTATGTGAAGCACAGGGTGTGTGAGATAAAACACCATTTGGTATTAGGATAGTATGTGAAGCACAGGGTGTGTGAGATAAAACACCATTTGGTATTGGATAGTATGTGAAGCACAGGGTGTGTGACATAAAACACCATTTGGTATTTGGATAGTATGTGAAGCACAGGGTGTGTGAGATAAAACACCATTTGGTATTAGGATAGTATGTGAAGCACAGGGTGTGTGAGATAAAACACCATTTGGTATCAGGATAGTATGTGAAGCACAGGGTGTGTGAGATAAAACACCATTTGGTATTAGTATAGTATGTGAAGCACAGGGTGTGTGAGATAAAACACCATTTGGTATTAGGATAGTATGTGAAGCACAGGGTGTGTGAGATAAAACACCATTTGGTATTTGGATAGTATGAAGCACAGGGTGTGTGAGATAAAACACCATTTGGTATTTGGATAGTATGTGAAGCACAGGGTGTGTGAGATAAACACCATTTGGTATTAGGATAGTATGTGAAGCACAGGGTGTGTGAGATAAAACACCATTTGGTATTAGGATAGTATGTGAAGCACAGGGTGTGTGAGATAAAACACCATTTGGTATTTGGATAGTATGTGAAGCACAGGGTGTGTGAGATAAACACCATTTGGTATTAGGATAGTTTGTGAAGCACAGGGTGTGTGAGATAAAACACCATTTGGTATTAGGATAGTATGTGAAGCACAGGGTGTGTGAGATAAACACCATTTGGTATTAGGATAATATGTGAAGCACAGGGTGTGTGAGATAAAACACCATTTGGTATTAGGATAGTATGTGAAGCACAGGGTGTGTGAGATAAACACCATTTGGTATTAGGATAGTATGTGAAGCACAGGGTGTGTGAGATAAACATCATTGGTATTAGGATAGTATGTGAAGCACAGGGTGTGTGTGATAAACACCATTTGGTATTAGGATAGTATGTGAAGCACAGGGTGTGTGAGATAAAACACCAATTGGTATTAGGATAGTATGTGAAGCACAGGGTGTGTGAGATAAACACCATTTGGTATTAGGATAGTATGTGAAGCACAGGGTGTGTGAGATAAAACACCATTTGGTATTAGGATAGATATGTGAGCACAGGGTGTGTGAGATAAACACCATTTGGTATTAGGATAGTATGTGAAGCACAGGGTGTGTGAGATAAAACACCAATTGGTATTAGGATAGTATGTGAAGCACAGGGTGTGTGAGATAAAACACCATTTGGTATTAGGATAGTATGTGAAGCACAGGGGTGTGTGAGATAAACACCATTTGGTATTAGGATAGTATGTGAAGCACAGGGTGTGTGAGATAAAACACCATTTGGTATTAGGATAGTATGTGAAGCACAGGGTGTGTGAGATAAACACCATTTGGTATTAGGATAGTATGTGAAGCACAGGGGTGTGAGATAAAACACCATTGGTATTAGGATAGTATGTGAAGCACAGGGTGTGTGAGATAAAACACCATTTGGTATTAGGATAGTATGTGAAGGACAGGGTGTGTGAGATAAACACCATTTGGTATTAGGATAGTATGTGAAGCACAGGGTGTGTGAGATAAACAACATTTGGTATTAGGATAGTATGTGAAGCACAGGGTGTGTGAGATAAAACACCATTTGGTATTAGGATAGTATGTGAAGCACAGGGTGTGTGAGATAAAACACCAATTGGTATTAGGATAGTATGTGAAGCACAGGGTGTGTGAGATAAACACCATTTGGTATTAGGATAGTATGTGAAGCACAGGGTGTGTGAGATAAAACACCATTTGGTATTAGGATAGTATGTGAAGCACAGGGTGTGTGAGATAAAACACCATTTGGTATTAGGATAGTATGTGAAGCACAGGGTGTGTGAGATAAACACCATTTGGTATTAGGATAGTATATGAAGCACAGGGTGTGTGAGATAAACACAATTTGGTATTAGGATAGTATGTGAAGCACAGGGTGTGTGAGATAAACACCATTTGGTATTAGGATAGTATGTGAAGCACAGGGTGTGTGAGATAAAACACCATTTGGTATTAGGATAGTATGTGAAGCACAGGGTGTGTGAGATAAACACCATTTGGTATTAGGATAGTATGTGAAGCACAGGGTGTGTGAGATAAAACACATTTGGTATTAGGATAGTATGTGAAGCACAGGGTGTGTGAGATAAACACCATTAGGTATTTGGATAGTATGTGAAGCACAGGGTGTGTGAGATAAACACCATTTGGTATTTGGATAGTATGTGAAGCACAGGGTGTGTGAGATAAAACACCATTTTGGTATTAGGATAGTATGTGAAGCACAGTGTGTGTGAGATAAACACCATTTGGTATTAGGACTAGTATGTGAAGCACAGGGTGTGTGAGATAAAACACCATTGGTATTTGGATAGTATGTGAAGCACAGGGTGGTGAGAGAAAACACATTTGGTATTTGGATAGTATGTGAAGCACAGGTGTGTGAGATAAACTCCATTTTGGTATTTGGATAGTATGTGAATCCAGGTGTGTGAGATAAAACACCGTTTGTATTAGATAGTATGTGAAGCACAGGGTGTGTGAGATAAAACACCATTGGTATTAGGATCGTATGTGAAGCACAGGGTGTGTGAGATAAACACCATTTGGTATTTGGATAGTATGTGAAGCACAGGGTGTGTGAGATAAACACCATTTGGTATTAGGATAGTATGTGAAGCACAGGGTGTGTGAGATAAACACCATTTGGTATTAGGATAGTATGTGAAGCACAGGGGTGTGTGAGATAAACACCGTTTGGTATTAGGATAGTATGTGAAGCACAGTGTGTGTGAGATAAACACCAGTTGGTATTTGGATAGTATGTGATGCACAGGGTGTGTGAGATAAAACACCATTTGGTATTTGGATAGTATGTGAAGCACAGGGTGTGTGAGATAAACACCATTTGGTATTAGGATAGAATGTGAAGCACAGGGTGTGTGAGATAAAACACCATTTGGTATTAGGATAGTATGTGAAGCACAGGGTGTGTGAGATAAAACACCAATTGGTATTAGGATAGTATGTGAAGCACAGGGTGTGTGAGA